>NC_083593.1:21326767-21409267 GCF_027579695.1 Neoarius graeffei
AGGTGCTCGCTGATCGCCGATATTTATTAGTTTGGTCCTGTGTTTCCTTTCCTTCGCAACATAACGTCTTTTCTTCTCACTTTCTGTTACTGTAGTTGGTCTTTCATGTTTCATTCACACACTCACATCCTCCATTTTCCTCTCCTGTTTCAAAATTGTATCCCACAATGCCTTGCATGAACAGGGTAAGCCCACCACATGATGCATGATGTAGTATCTTGAATTGGGTCATGGTGAAGCAGGAAAAAAATAGCGGAGAATTCCGGGCCACGTGGCCCTAAATTCATTAATTGTTCTATTTTTTTTTTTTAAACTACAACCCCGATTCCAAAAAAGTTGGGACAAAGTACAAATTGTAAATAAAAACGGAATGCAATGATGTGGAAGTTTCAAAATTCCATATTTTATTCAGAATAGAACATAGATGACATATCAAATGTTTAAACTGAGAAAATGTATCATTCAAAAATCACCTAATTTTTCTCTTTAAATTTCATGACAACACATCTCAAAAAAGTTGGGACAAGGCCATGTTTACCACTGTGAGACATCCCCTTTTCTCTTTACAACAGTCTGTAAACGTCTGGGGACTGAGGAGACAAGTTGCTCAAGTTTAGGGATAGGAATGTTAACCCATTCTTGTCTAATGTAGGATTCTAGTTGCTCAACTGTCTTAGGTCTTTTTTGTCGTATCTTCCGTTTTATGATGCACCAAATGTTTTCTATGGGTGAAAGATCTGGACTGCAGGCTGGCCAGTTCAGTACCCGGACCCTTCTTCTACGCAGCCATGATGCTGTAATTGATGCAGTATGTGGTTTGGCATTGTCATGTTGGAAAATGCAAGGTCTTCCCTGAAAGAGACGTCGTCTGGATGGGAGCATATGTTGCTCTAGAACCTGGATATACCTTTCAGCATTGATGGTGTCTTTCCAGATGTGTAAGCTGCCCATGCCACATGCACTAATGCAACCCCATACCATCAGAGATGCAGGCTTCTGAACTGAACGCTGATAACAACTTGGGTCGTCCTTCTCCTCTTTAGTCTGAATGACACGGCGTCCCTGATTTCCATAAAGAACTTCAAATTTTGATTCGTCTGACCACAGAACAGTTTTCCACTTTGCCACAGTCCATTTTAAATGAGCCTTGGCCCAGAGAAGACGTCTGCGCTTCTGGATCATGTTTAGATACGGCTTCTTCTTTGAACTATAGAGCTGGCAACGGCGGATGGCACGGTGAATTGTGTTCACAGATAATGTTCTCTGGAAATATTCCTGAGCCCATTTTGTGATTTCCAATACAGAAGCATGCCTGTATGTGCCGTCTAAGGGCCCGAAGATCACGGGCACCCAGTATGGTTTTCCGGCCTTGACCCTTACGCACAGAGATTCTTCCAGATTCTCTGAATCTTTTGATGATATTATGCACTGTAGATGATGATATGTTCAAACTCTTTGGAATTTTACATTGTTGAACTCCTTTCTGATATTGCTCCACTATTTGTCGGCGCAGAATTAGGGGGATTGGTGATCCTCTTCCCATCTTTACTTCTGAGAGCCGCTGCCACTCCAAGATGTCCTTTTTATACCCAGTCATGTTAATGACCTATTGCCAGTTGACCTAATGAGTTGCAATTTGGTCCTCCAGCTGTTCCTTTTTTGTACCTTTAACTTTTCCAGCCTCTTATTGCCCCTGTCCCAACTTTTTTGAGATGCGTTGCTGTCATGAAATTTCAAATGATCAATATTTGGCATGAAATTTCAAAATGTCTCACTTTCGACATTTGATATGTTGTCTGTGTTCTATTGTGAATACAATATCAGTTTTTGAGATTTGTAAATTCTTGCATTCCGTTTTTATTTACAATTTGTACTTTGTCCCAACTTTTTTGGAATCGGGGTTGTAATAAAATTGGAAGTCTGTGATTCGAGTTCAGTAGATTTTGGTCCACTAAACAAAAATAACTGGGTGTTGGGAAAATTCTTTTTATGACCTAGACTTGAAAAATCTGAAAGGCAGTACAGCTTTAAACCGTGCTAGAATTGACCAACTTCACTCAGATGGTCTTGGACCAGTTGTGTTTGTTCGCACTTGTGTGAATCACACCAGCAAAAATGTTATATCGCCAATGAGAAATTGGAGTTGAACACCATTGGGGGAGAGGGTCGACTACAGAAGCTGCTTTAGTTTATCGGCTTTAGAGCATGTGACCCAGCTTACTGAACATTCTCCATGTTTAGCTGCTGCAGGGAAAACATCCTGCATACAGTCTGGGAGATCTCTCTCTCTCTCTCTCTCTCTCTCTCTCTCTCTCTCTCCCTTTCTTTCTCTCTCCCCCTCTCTCAATCTCTCTCCATCTTTCTCCCTTTCGCTCTCTCTCTCCATCTCTCTCCCTGCCCCCTCTATCTCTCTCTCAATATCTCTCTCTTCCCTCTCGCACTCCCTTTCTCTCTCGCTCTCTCTCCCTTTCGCTCTCTCTCTCTCTCTCTCTCTCTCCCTGCCCCCCTCTATCTCTCAATATCTCTCTCCTCTATCTCCCTCGCTTTCTTTCACTCTCCTCTCTCCTTTTCTCTCTCCACCCCTCTCGATCTCAATCTCTCTCTCTCGTTTCGTTTCGTTCATAATGTGTAAAAGTTCTGAAATAAACGACAGCTAAATAAATCCACTGAAACTTTGTCCTGGCATGTGGTGCTGGTTCAGAATGTTTGTCTGAATGTGAGAACTCTGAGTGGTGTGTGTGTGTGGCGGCAGTGGAAAGGACCACCTCATATCTGAATCGCTCGATCTGGTCCCTGAGCAAATAAAGAAGCTTCCAAATATTGTACAAGTCTAATATGTGGAATTGTAGTTTCCTTGTGTGGTTCTTTGTACTATACACTGATTGTGTGCTTGGCTGTGGTTCTCCAGCCAGACTCTCTTTTATAGACTTACTGTAAAGGCATGTTTACTAGACACTTTAATATACTTCAGATATATTGACAGACAAAGGCAACATGTTCCCTTCTTAGCCACGAGTGTAGATGAGGAACTGACTCTGAGCTGAGTTATCGAATCATATTGACTGTGATGCAAGAACGTTACAGAGAGATGAGTGCAGGAACAGGGATGTCCGTATTGTACACCTCTTGAGACACTACAGACATTTTCATGCTCCAGTCGGCATTCAGGATCAACACCGATGGCACAGCTTCAATATACCATCCGTTTGTTCAAACCGTACAGGAAGTAAGATGATGGCGGTGTGACGTGAGGCCTCTGGTGCATGTGGCATGAGGTTCTTTTAGGTCTCTATTTACAAATTGAGGTTCTAGCTGCAATTAGGTTCAGTTTAAACAAAGTTGTTTCTGTGGTTGCATCTTGGTCACAAGAGACAAGAGCAGATAGAGTAACACAGGGGTTCTCAACCTTTTCTGCTTCGAGCCCCACCTATTCATACTTGTTACGAGTTGGGGCTCATTAAAAAAGATCCTCAATTATTTTGGCTCATTTATTCTATTAGAATCTAATAATCTACTACTGTAAAGTGTATTAATGGGATGCAACATCACTTCCTGTTACAGATGGGAGCCCAGGAATTAAATAAATGCAATAAAAACAAGCTTTTTAATTGTAGATATCATATTTAAAACTGTATGGATGTGCCAGAACCCAACATAAAAACATGCATGCAGGGCATTCTCAGTCAAAAGGGATTAATGATCCAAAAGTGGTGTCTGGTCCATTAACACAAGAACTTACTGCCATGTTTGTGTTCAGCAAACAAGCAAGTTATTAAAACTAAGAAGTCCACTCAAAAGAAGTGGATATAGAAACCACTCAATGGGATTAGAGCCTTACATGCTAACAATGAAGGATTTGTCCTCCGAGTTGGAAAATTATCCATCCGCTGAGTTCCCCGACATCATTTCAAACTACCTGGTGCTGCAGACATCGTTCTACACGGACAAACAGATGAAAACCTGGAAACGCATGGAGGAGTACAATTTTTTATATGGCTAGGTTAAAGATCTGGGGATCAGGACACTACAAGATGAATCCTATCGTTTTTGCCCGGGTGAGGAGGCATTTCTGGGTTTTTGTACGCATCTTTGCGATGGTTGCTAGGATGCTACAAGTTTTAGTATCTGGTGTAAACAAACCACAGCTGTTCAATTCTCAATCCTCCCTGCTCTTCTCTTCCAGCAGGCATCACAGATCCATACAATTTACCCACAATATATTTATTTATTCTGCCCACTGCAGAACGTGTGAGCGCACACACATGGGTTAAATGTAGAGGAAGAATGTGACAAAAATAAAGGCTTGTTGTTCTTAATTTACTCACAAATGTATTTATTCCACTTGAAAAGTTTCCGGCAAACCGGCTACCGAATTTGAGACACTACGACATCCTGAACTATTTAGTATTTGGCTTCAGACTTGGGTTGGGGGGATTTGCAGTCCAGTGGTTGAACAACACTGTAGTAACAGATACTGTGACGCAAGAGCATGGTGTTCTCTGGACAGTTCTAGTTTAGGCACAGGAACAGGAATTAATCTCTGACACTTGCTAGCTGTCATATATTTAAATGTGAATTAACCATTATTCGCCAAAGGTGAAGTGAATATCGGTGAATAATAACAAGATGAAGTCGAGGTTATTATTCACTGAGCCTGAGGTGGATCATTGTTTTAGTTTAAATACACAGGTGATTATTATTTTTTTTTTAATATTTTTTTTTCAAACTTCAAATGCAGCATGCAAATGAATTGCGCACAGATTTGTGTCACTTATCTATGCCGAGTCACATAAAATACTTTTTGAAACAGATAAAATAAATCACAGTCCCACTTTACTTTTGAATAGTTTTAGACCAAACTTCGTCGCATCTTTAGTGCTTTTAGGAACAACATTTTCTTTCATCATTTCTAATTCTTCCTCACTTACGGCGACAAAGCGATTGGCCGCCATTTTGCCGAGTCGCTTGAGGTGATTATTGAGAAATAGTCTGAATTTCTCGACCAATCAGCATGCGCAATTTTCTATAATCACCTCCATATTTATACTAATTTCATATATTTGACTTGTATACTGTAGACATTGCACGCAATCAAATTATTTTCTTTCTGTGGTGTTTTTAGTAAATATAAATTTGCGCTAGTGTTTTGCTGTGTGGTAAGATGTGCCTTCAAAACCGTATCTTTCCTGGTAATTGCTTATGAGCTTAAGATTAAAAAAAAAATAATAATAATAATAATAATAATTCAGAAGCTTAAATATGAATTTCAAAATTATAAATCGCAAAAATACAGTTTGTCAATTAGGAATTTATTTATTAGTAAATTAAATATTTAAGTGGGCTGTTTCACAGTCATGGTTGTCTTTTTGAATAACACCAACTAACTCGTGCAACTAGGTGCAGTATATACATGCTGGAGTTTCTGATCTCTTATTTTACAGGGACACACCGGCCCGACCTACAGCAGTAATGTCTCTTATAAGTTCTTATGCATATGTTTGTAAGAGTCAAATGTGGGCTCATTTTTGACCTTGTGGTCATTTCTTTTAATTCTGCTTTAATTATTACACTTAGAGTTTACTGATTAAATTCAGAATTGCATTTTTTGTCACTAACCAAGTTTTACTTGGGGATGTATACCTTTATTCACAATAGGAAGATATTTAAGTGGAAGTTACTTTTTTTTTTTTGTAAACTAAATGCCTCCGACAGGATCCTTTGTCCCTCAAAAATGTCCTCTCTGGAAAGCGCATACCATATGATGAGGTTGTAAATGACTTTTTAAGAAAATATTTGTCTCTTTTGAAGCAGAATACTCTGTTGGTGCACAGTAAAAAAAAAAAACAGGACTTAAACCAGATACAGGACACATTTGTGGCAGAACTTCACGTGGTTGAAATGTGAGTCTGTCAAAAAGTGTCCTCTCTGGAAAACCACAAGGATCATCACTACTTCAGTTATTACAGTTGCCACCATGTACAAACATTGCTGTACAGTACTTGAACATTTGTACTTAACCTGTTGAAATGGACCTGATTTTTCACTTTGTATACCTTACTCTTAAGCCTCGGTCACAACCGGCCGTACGTGCTCCTACGGCCGGTCTACGTGCAAGAAACGCACGGAGGGCGTGCATGAAACACACGGAGGGTGCACGTGTGACATGCTGATTTTTGAGCCGTAGACTGGCCGCAGAGGTTCTTTTGTTCTTTTGTCACTGCAATGTCAAACAAACTCTACGGGCGCTTACGTTTTTTTCAGGTTGCAAGACAAACTTACGGCCAATGTGCATCTTTCTCCATGAACAAAAAAAAACGCAGCGATTTGGGAAACGCCAAAAATCGCACAGCCAAAAAAATCGTACGTCCGGTTGTGACCTAGGCTTTATGGCCTATAAGAAAGGGAGTCAATTTTAGGAAACCCTTGATTGGGAAACAGCTCAGGTAATGTTTTAGCTGGTTTGTTTACGCTGCCAATCATTAGTAGCGAGCAGCCAAACCTAGCTACTTCACCCCTTCGGACATAACGTGCACAAGTGTACACGTTTTCCATAGCATTTTTCCTTGTGCCCGAAGGAGTTAATAGGAATTTTAGTAGAAAGTAAAGCAGGAATGTAGGCGTGACAGATAACTGTGATTGCCTAAATGCTGAGTTTCATCATTCTGAAAGTGTTTCCATTTTTATGGGATCCCTAAAATCTGTGTATTTTTGAGATTTGAACTCTCTCTTCCGTGTCTCTGTCTCTCTCTCTCTCTGCGTGTCTCTCTCTCTCTCTGTATCTGTCTCTCTGTATTTAAGAGAGACACAGATACAATCATATTTGATTCCTCATGTTCACGTAAAGCAAAGCCACCATTTTCTCAGGAGACCACGGATCAGTTCCCTTGCACCGCACGCTGGCTCAAAAACAGCTTTCACTACTGACCAAACACAACCACTGCAATCATACAAGGAACAAATATCCCAGAGCCCCAGTTTAAGGTGAATCCCTGCAAAGAGCAATGTCTACACCATTTGACATTGGCTTTTTTAACTTTTTATATATATATTTTTTTAAACTAATGTGTCCTTGACACGAGCAAACCTTTTCACTTGTGTGTGAAATCCAGAGTGCCGTCCTTCACCAGTCCAGCTTTCCACCCATTTCAGCCATGGCCTGCTGTCTCTGACTTTGATGTGTTTTTACAGCAATCCCTGGTCTCTTTTTTTTTATTTTATTTAACCACCCCCCCATCCCCCACACTGGTTCTGCTTTTAATGTGTGCCCCTGTGGCCAGATGAAAAAAACAACTGTTACACTCCCATATACACAGCCTCATTTATTTATTACTGGATTTGACCTGGAAGATGCGAGAGACTAGTCACTGTGTAGCTTCTCCATGTCTGGCACATGCATGGTTAATTGCAGAGCACACCCAGGGGTACAGGGGGATGTGCCACTAGAGACCTAGCGCACCAGTTATGTCATCATTCTCCCTTACATCCATTCATCATTTTAATAGTGCAGATGTAGTGGGTTGTCTCGATGCTGTGCTTGGGTGGGGAGGGGGGAGAGACAGAGAGGGAGGGAGGGAGAGAAACAGAGGGAGAGAGAGAGAGAAACGAACAGGGAGAAACAGAGAAGAAGAGAAAAAGAGACAGAGGAAGAGAGAGAAACAGACAGGAGAGAGAGCCCGCGAGAGAGTGGGAGAGAGAGAGAGAGATAGAGAGAAACAGACACAGGGAGAGGGAGACAGACAGAGAGAGAGAGACAGAGCGAGAGAGTGAGAGCGAGAGACAAACATTAGTGTGTGAGCAGTTCCCTCTCCAAGGTGCTGAAATAGTTTGCCATGTCGTCTGTCTGGATGAATGTCCACAGTTCCACTGTTGTTTCTTCCTCAAGTTTTTTGCTCCTTTTCCCTTCTTTTAAAAATCAGCTGTGTCCTGTGTGTTCAGAATCGTATGTGTCGGTATTGTTCAGGCTCCTTTTAAAGCTCCCACTGCAGTGGTTCCGCACTTCTGTGATGATGATTTTAATTGGCTCATAAGATCTTTGTGTTTTTGAAGCTGTTTACTTTTGTCTGCCGGGGCAGCAGTGTTATTACCACAACTACAACATTATAGCAGCATACACATCTCTTAATCAATGACAACATTGAACTTTTCTGGAATCTAAAAACTCCTCCCCCCCAAAAAAAAAAAATTCTGGCCCTGAGGTCAAAAACGGAGCAGACTTGAGCATAATGTTATTCATCAGTAATAAAATCATGGTTAAAAATTGAGCAAAGCGCTAGCAGCCTTTCAGCACGGAAGTAGGAAGCTAAACTGATGGGTTAAGGTTCAGAGAATTTTAAGCTAAGACCGTTATAATAACCATAATACTATTCAATTAAATTTTATATTTCTTTCATGCTTTTAACAATGGTTAATGGTTAACAATTGTGTCAAAGCAGCTTTAAAATAAATCTTTTTTTTTTTTTTTAAACTAGGAAAGTGACCATTCCAAGAAATCATTCTGTATTATTCCCATAACTGCTGAAAGGATTACATAATTTGTTCATTCATCTCTAATCGCAAGTTTATGCTGCTCCAGGTTATTACTGACCCAGAGTCAATTGCGATGTGCAAAGTAGACGAATTCATCCCGAATGGGATGCCGGTCCATCACAGGGCACTTGGCACACAAGCAGCAACACGCTCATTGACACATACGGACAATTTGGCTTTATATATATATATATATATATATATATATATATATATATATATATATATATATATATACACACACACACACACAACCCCGATTCCAAAAAAGTTGGGACAAAGTAAAAATTGTAAATAAAAACGGAATGCAATGATGTGGAAGTTTCAAAATTCCATATTTTATTCAGAATAGAACATAGATGACATATCAAATGTTTAAACTGAGAAAATGTATCATTTAAAGAGAAAAATTAGGTGATTTTAAATTTCATGACAACAACACATCTCAAAAAAGTTGGGACAAGGCCATGTTTACCACTGTGAGACATCCCCTTTTCTCTTTACAACAGTCTGTAAACGTCTGGGGACTGAGGAGACAAGTTGCTCAAGTTTAGGGATAGGAACGTTAACCCATTCTTGTCTAATGTAGGATTCTAGTTGCTCAACTGTCTTGGGTCTTTTTTGTCGTATCTTCCGTTTTATGATGCGCCAAATGTTTTCTATGGGTGAAAGATCTGGACTGCAGGCTGGCCAGTTCAGTACCCGGACCCTTCTTCTACGCAGCCATGATGCTGTAATTGATGCAGTATGTGGTTTGGCATTGTCATGTTGGAAAATGCAAGGTCTTCCCTGAAAGAGACGTCGTCTGGATGGGAGCATATGTTGCTCTAGAACCTGGATATACCTTTCAGCATTGATAGTGTCTTTCCAGATGTGTAAGCTGCCCATGCCACACGCACTAATGCAACCCCATACCATCAGAGATGCAGCCTTCTGAACTGAGCACTGATAACAACTTGGGTCATCCTTCTCCTCTTTAGTCCGAATGACACGGCGTCCCTGATTTCCATAAAGAACTTCAAATTTTGATTCGTCTGACCACAGAACAGTTTTCTACTTTGCCACAGTCCATTTTAAATGAGCCTTGGCCCAGAGAAGACGTCTGCGCTTCTGAATCATGTTTAGATACGGCTTCTTCTTTGAACTATAGAGTTTTAGCTGGCAACGGCAGATGGCACGGTGAATTGTGTTCACAGATAATGTTCTCTGGAAATATTCCCAAGCCCATTTTGTGATTTCCAATACCTGAGCATGCCTGTATGTGATGCAGTGCCGTCTAAGGGCCTGAAGATCACGGGCACCCAGTATGGTTTTCCGGCCTTGACACTTACGCACAGAGATTCTTCCAGATTCTCTGAATCTTTTGATGATATTATGCACTGTAGATGATATGTTCAAACTCTTTGCAATTCTACACTGTCGAACTCCTTTCTGATATTGCTCCACTATTTGTCGGCGCAGAATTAGGGGGATTGGTGATCCTCTTCCCATCTTTACTTCTGAGAGCCGCTGCCACTCCAAGATGCTCTTTTTATACCCAGTCATGTTAATGACCTATTGCCAATTGACCTAATGAGTTGCAATTTGGTCCTCCAGCTGTTCCTTTTTTGTACCTTTAACTTTTCCAGCCTCTTATTGCTCCTGTCCCAACTTTTTTGAGATGTGTTGCTGTCATGAAATTTCAAATGAGCCAATATTTGGCATGAAATTTCAAAATGTCTCACTTTCGACATTTGATATGTTGTCTATGTTCTATTGTGAATACAATATCAGTTTTTGAGATTTGTAAATTATTGCATTCCGTTTTTATGTACAATTTGTACTTTGTTCCAACTTTTTTGGAATCGGGGTTGTATGTATGTATGTATGTATGTATGTATGTATATAGTCCAAATGCCATCTAAAGAAGCAGTTGTATTGCTTTGATATTAATTTCTTAGCATTCTGCCCAAAGCATTTGCATGCACTGCTTAATAAAACACCAAATTAAGCACATTTCCACTTGTTTAGCGCGCGCACACAAATTCCCTACTGAGTTTATTGGTGAGCAATGGATTTCTGAAGGTCCTGACAATCAGGAGACATGATGGCTTCTGCTCCTGTGTAAGTGTTTTGCGGCAACTAAGGAATTTATCCTGTACCAGGACCAGATGTGGGGTCATTGCATCCACTAATAGGCCTATTTTATCTGAATAAGCATCGATTTTGTCCCAAGCCAGGCTTGTAGTACCCGAGTCCAACTCGTGCCCTAATTTTAAGGACTCATGACTTGACTTGGACTCGGACTTGTGCGTTAACTGCATTCAGACTCGTAACTTGGACACGAAGACACTGATTTTTTTTTTCTTGATTTTTTTTTGTAACATGCCATAATAATTTGGTATGAGATATTTATATTTATATCTACATTAATTTTTATACTAATTTTGTGCAAGAGAATGCACATTCACCTGTTCATACGTCATGTTCAGGAACAAGCTAACATTAATGGCGCTAAAATGCCTGGAGATAATGCCCCTAGGATTGTCTGCTTTGCTTATACAGACTTCTTGTGCAGTGGGAAAAAACGCACTGCTATGTGTTCCATATGTAGAAGAACTATCGAGGAGACGACGGGGACAACCTCGAACTTCAATCGTCATTTGGCAAGACTCCACCCAGAGAAGGAAGTGACATGCTATGTTCATTGCTCTGTCGATAGCGAGGCTTGTGTTGGACTCGACTCAAATTTTCTTTCATGACTCAGACTCGAGACTGGACTCGGACTCTAGGTTTAGTGACTCGACTACAACGCTGGTTGAGACAAATATCCAGCAAGAGGTGTTGGTTGGACTGCAGTTCTAACAGGAAATCGTTTTGAAATACCAACGCCTTCGTGAATGTCCGATCAGGGACTGCTTGCGAAGAAGAACTACCGGCGAGGAGGCATTCATCGCTGTTTGAGTCTGGAGGGAAAAATGTGACAAAACTACTGTTTATAATGACTTACTTTCTTGCTGTCAGCTCCTTAGCCACAAAAATGTAATAACCACAATCCTGTTCTTGTTTTCTATGCAGTTAGTATAATGTAAAGAAAATACAAAGCGTGTCTGCCAAGTCAGGGTTAAATTCACCTTTGCATTGCATTACATTATTAGTAAAAATGTGCTCCATCAGCAGAATCCATGATTCCATTTCCAGCATTCTGCACATTTCTTCTTGTTCAGCAAATCCTGTTTACTCTGGATGGTGAGAGACGATGATGATTATAAACCTCACCTCTCATCGAGTCTTTATCATGGCATGAAATTCCTGTATGGAAGGAAGGGGGCTAATGCTGGGATCAGACATGACAGCAGCGATCCTGTCCAGATGTTGGATTTGTCACAGAGAGCTGTTTGGGGTTTGTGAATTTGTGTGTATGTGAATCTGTCTGTACATCCGATTTTCTCCATTTTGCTGAAAAAGGGATGGAAAGAGAAATATTGACCTGCATATTTGTGTACGTGTGTGTGTGCATATATAAATGTAACTCTGCGTCATTAGGGCTGAACGAATATTAAATCACAATCTCGAGTCATTTCCCAGCGCAATTT
This sequence comes from Neoarius graeffei, assembly GCF_027579695.1. Lineage (NCBI taxonomy): Eukaryota > Metazoa > Chordata > Actinopteri > Siluriformes > Ariidae > Neoarius > Neoarius graeffei. Next base: position 21,338,869 of record NC_083593.1, read on the forward strand.
CATTCAAGAAAAACATCAATCCTGCACTGTTTGCACTTGGGCAATAATGACCTTAAAACGGAGCACCATGATTTTGACTTGCTCGCTGTAACGAATGCTCCTAGTCGCTGTAGCACATGGCCTCAAGTGGATTATGAATAATGGAAACAATACTTGAATGCCAAGCCATGTGGAAGCTGTAAAACAAACCCTATGACTACTTGTAATGAAAAGGATCAAATATTTACGATTATGGACTGAATAGTAAATTCAAAAAAATGACTGAACACTGACAAAGTAAAAGAAATACATGAGGTGAATAAGTTGGAGCAAGTGTGCGCTCTCTCTCTCTCTCTCTCTCTCTCTCTCTCTCTCTCTCTCTCTCTCTCAACTTTCCAGTGGAGCTTTGCACATCAACTGCGCTTACCGAAAGCGAAATTTCAACTCCGAGTGGATTATGAATCACTTTTGGCAGGAAAATTCACTTCACTTTGCTCGTGTTCAGTGGCAATGGATAAACTGTTAAACTTTGGAAAGGAGGAGCACACACTAATCAGATCAGAGTGTCAAAGTCTTTTTAGTAAATAGCAGACGTTATTTAGCTCACAGTATCAGCTTTTGGAGTAAAATGTGCCAGGAATTCAGTCCTTTATAAAGGTAGACTATCCATCGTTCACAAACATCCATTAGGACACTTGGTACGTTTACACGCACACTAATATTCCACTGTTCTTCTCCATATGACAGTGTTCAGTATTTGTTTGGGGTCATCTAAACAGCGTCTTCTGTTTGAGATTCCGCATTTGGCCTTGCTTTGAATGAATGTAGTCTTTTCTGATTAAGACGTGAGATATGGCGTTATTATTCAGGTTTTAGGATCATGATTTGGACACGTATACAGTGCATACGACATTTTTATTATCCAAATAAACAGCTCGGAAGGAGTGTTGCCTTTTTTGGATGAAGGACAAAAAGCGGAATATTTTGTGCATGTAAACGTGATCATGTAGCTGCCCCAGACTGCTCCAGTCATGAAGGCTGTGCGATGTAGAAACATGAGTACAACTCATTCTTCATGAAAACTACTGTTTGTTCAGTGAAATGCAAGTGAGAATTGTTATCTCTATTCTAAGCCCCAAAAAACACTAACCACAAAATGTGCAGCCCTAAATAGGATTTTTTGGGCTCTCTCTCTGTGACTCCCTCTATGTGACTATCCCTCTCTCTCTCTCTCTCTCTCTCTCTCTGTGACTCCCTCTATGTGACTTTCTCTCTGACTCCTTCTATGTGACTCTCTCTCTGTGACTCCCTCTATGTGACTGACTGTGTGACTCTTTCTGTCTCTCTGACTCCCTCTCTGTGGCTCTCTCTCTGACTTCCTTTCTGTGACTCTCTCTCTGACTCCTTCTGTGACTCTCTCTCTGTGGCTCCCTCTCTGTGACTCTCTTTCTCTGACTGTCCCTCTCTGTGACTCCCTCTCTCTGACTCCCTCTCTCTGTGATGCTCTGTGACTCCCTTTAAGTGACTCACTCTGACACCCTCTCTCTCTGACTCCCTCAGAGAGGGAGTCAGAGAAAGAGAGAGTCATAGAGAGAGAGTTACACAGAGTCACAGAGAGGGAGGGAGAGAGTCACAGAGAGAGAGAGAGTCACAGAGAGGGAGGGAGAGAGAGAGTCACAGAGAGAGAGTCATATAGAGGGAGTCACCTTTCTGTGTCTCCCTCTCTGTGACTCCCTTTCTGTGTCTCCCTCTCTCTGTGACTCTCTCTGACTCCCTCTATGAGACCCTCTCTCTCTGACTCCCTCTCTCTGTGACACACACTCTCTCTGACTCCCTCTGTGATTCTCTCTTTTTCTGTGACTCCCTCTCTCTCTGTTACTCCCTCTCTGTGACTCCCTCTGGCTCTCTCTTTTTCTGTGACACTCTCTCTGTGTGACTCCCCCTGTCTGTGTGACTCTCTCTTTCTCTGTGTGACTCTCTCTCTGTTATGGCCTCTCTCTGTTACTCCCTCTCTCTGACTCCTTCTGGTTCTCTCTTTCTCTGTTACTCCCTTTCTATGACTCTCTCTCTCTCTCTCTCTCTGACTCCACCTGTCTGTGTGACTCTCTCTCTCTGTCACTCCCTCTCTGTGATTCTCTCTCTCTCTCTGTTATGCCCTGTGTATGTGTCTGAGACTCCCTCTCTGTGACTCCTTCTCTCTTGCTGTGACTCTCTCTCTGTTATGCCCTGTGTATGTGTCTGAGACTCCCTCTCTGTGACTCTCCCTCTGTGTGACTCCCTTTCTGTTACTCACTCTCTCTGTTACTCTGTGTGTGTGTGTGTGTGTGTGTGTGTGTGTGTGTGTGTGTGTGTGTGTGTGTGTGTGTGTGAGAGACACTCTCTTTCTAGATTAATCCGAAAGGCTCAGGTGAGGTCTACCAGTTCTTTCCTTTTGGCTGTTTGACCAGGATTAATTGTCGAGAGTGAGATTACCCACAGCAGCATTGCAAGTTGTGCTTTTTAATGACTGCTGCTGTTTTGGGTTGCATAATTGTCATTTTCCTTTTTCTTGCTCTTTCTTCTGAGTCTCTAAACAACTTTCATACCACAAACCAGATACGATGCTTTTACGTGCGTCATTGCTTTAACAGTGAGTTTGTTTTCCTCAGGTGTGAGTGCAGCTGCTGAATAACAGCCCTGAATTAGACATGATTAGCTGTGCATTTTTCAGCAAGTCTTCAGTTTATCATGGTGAGGGCAGTCAGAGATTTGCATCCATCTAAACACTGCATCACATTTTTGTGTTTTGTCATAATATGGATCTGAGGAGACTGTGTATTCTGGCACAGTCATGACAGATGGTAGCGCCACCTCTACGTCTCCAAAACCGGCTGCGTAATCCAACAGGAATCGAGTGTTGCCTCCGTGCTATATTTGATGCATATCTTGGTTTTATCCACTAACGTGATCAAGAAATTTCTCCTTTCTCATTTGCATACATCATTTATCCACCTCAGACTGATTATTTTCCCCCCAATGCAGTGACCTGGATCTAGCTTTAAAAGCTTATTGGGTCCATGTGAGTATCCAATAAGAGTGCAGCCTCAAAGATTCTGAAGCTTGTGGCCAGAAAACTTGATTTGAGGGATTTGACAGTCTCCAGTGTGCAGGTGGGCGTCTGTGACTGACTGACTACTTCTACCTTACCAAAAGCTTTCCTCAGTTTTTGTAGAGATCCTGAAAACCGTGCTACACCTGCAGCTTTACCTGCTGTGTTGTTGAACCAGATTTTCTATTCAGCCAGTGAAAACCTGACTAACTCTATTCCTAGCAGCGGTACACACTTGGGTTGAGTGAGAGGAGTGTGTTCGAGTTCGGCATAAGCCTGCTGAGTGGAACCGTACTGTACAGCCTGTATTTAATGGCATCTCTTTAGAGTAGCTCAGAGGGTGGGAAGGAATTTTAGCTGGCCGTTTCCTGACCTTTCTCCAGCAGGAGCTCCACTGAAGCAGAACTAGCCTTTTCTGACACACACAGAGGAGAAAAACGACTGGTTCTTAGTGTGGGAGAACTGTCATCACTGCAGCTTGGATTTAGTGGTACCGCACTGAAAATCAAGATTTTGTAGCACGGCCATTCCACGTCTTGGATGTACGCGGAGTTTACAGGAGCAGGCCAAAGATAAAAGGTGCTTTAGGAACTGACGTGGAGTAGAGAAAGGCCATTTAAAGTTACCCAGGTTAGTTTTAAAAAGTACATCAACTATTAGGACTGGGCACTATGACAATATCAATATTGTGATCAGTTATGTCACATGACTTCACAGGCATACAGAACGTGATGTTATAAATCTGTGCTTAAGGTTTAAAATAGTTTATCCCTTTTGAGTGTTCTTTTTAAAATATTTATTTTTTATAAGCCTATATTGTAGAAATAGCTTAACGAATCACGGTATGATGTTTTTCTCACCCATCTGGATCAATTATGCAGGAAGGTGACTGGACTTGTCGTCTAATCTTAAAGACATTCATATGAGCATTGTCATCACTTCAGGGCTCAATGTTAACGGTCGTCCGACTGTCCGGGACAACTAAATGTTCGGTCCAGACAAGTCAAATCCGCGTCTGCCTGTCCGACAGGACAAGTTGAATTATTCCCAACTTGAGTCTCCTGTATTTTGATAGCGGCTCCTTGATGCCTGCAAATTAGATACAGTATCCCAGAATCTAGAATGAGAAAGGGTGTGCGAGAGAGAGCGAGCGAACATCCTGATTGCTCCATATTGCTAAGTAGACCAATCAGTTTTTATCCTCCACTGGCTGAAAGGCCCAAAGGGGGATTATGTCGTGGCGATTTCAGTCCGCCTGTCCCAGGAAGGGTGCTCACCTTCTGAAATCAACTCCTCTCACAAGTGTTGGAGGAATTTCACAAAAATTGGCAGGATTCTTTGTTATATGTCGATAATACGCATATTGCAATTTTGTTCAATTGGGTCACATTTTACCAGAGTTACAGCCCTTGATTAACAAAATTATACTTTGACAATTTCATGAGTGCGTGTTTTCCTTCTGAAATTAACTACTCTCACAATTCATGGAGGAATTTCACCAAACTTGGTAAAAGCCATTGTTATTTTGTTCAATTCGGTCGCGTTTTACCAGAGTTGTGGCCCTTGATTAACAAACTTGTACTTTCACAATTTCATGAAGGTGTGCTTGCCTTCTGACATTAACTCCTCTCACAATTCTTGGACGAATTTCTCGAAGCTTGGCAAAAGGCCTTGTTATATGACAGTAAAACACACATTGCGATTTAATTTCATTTGTGAAAATTTTACCAGAGTTTTGACCCTTGATTAAATAACTTGTACTTTGACAATTTCATGAGGGTGTACGTTCTTCTGAAATCAACTCCTCTCACAATTTGTGGAGGAATTTCACCAAACTTGGCAAAAGGCTGTGTTATATGACAGTTACATGCATACTGAAATTTCGTTTAATTTGGGCAAATTTTCCCAGAGTTATTCCCTCGATTATTAACAAACTTGTATTTTTGGCAATTTCATCAAGGTGTGTGTGTTTTCTGAAATCAATTTCCCTCACAATTTTTATTTGCTGGCTGAAAGGACCGAAGGGGGATTATCGTGGCGATGTCTGTCCGTCCGTCCCAGGAAGGGTACTCACTTTCTGAAATCAACGCCTCTCACAATTTTTGGAGGAATTTTATGAAACTTGGCAGGATTCTTTGTTATATGTCGGTAATACACATATTGCAATTTCATTCAATTCAGTTGCATTTTACCAGAGTTATGGCATAGTTGCCAGCAGGGGATATTGTGCTCTCAGAGCACTCTTGTCTGTGTGGGGGGGCTCTAGGTTTTGTCTACCGGACCGAGAGTCCATCAGTTCAGTGTATCCAGGAGTGTCATGGCATACAAACCAAAATACAAAACCCACTTCACCTCAGACTACACAAAAGTGTTCCCTTGCCTAACAGGAGTAAAATAATGACGGTGTTACACGCTGTACCGTTTGTAACAGTGACTTCAGCATTGCCCATGGCAGGGTAAACGATTGTAAAAGACACGTTGAGGTGAGTTTAACAGTGTCATTTGTTCACGTGCAGATTGTTTACACTCACTGGCTCGCTGCTAAGGCTACATGATAAGGCCAAACTCTTTGAAGACTCACTTAAAGTTGCAAAAGAATAGAAAATATGAGTTTAATAATAATAGTATGAGTAGTCTACATATTTTGTCGCATTTTCTACATATAGACCAATCTAATTTGGTTTCTAGACTAGGAGAAAATGACTCAATAGAGTACACCACCCCTCAATATATGCTCAACATATACAATAACTGCCCCAGACAAAATAGTAACGAAACCTTATGCTTTTATATCTTTTAGGGATTATTAAAATTCACCATTTTTATAGTAATTATTCAAGAGTCACATCAATAAAGTTCCAACAAAACTAGTTCAGTCCCCTCAGTGATCCGGCCGTGTTATTGTTTACAAAATTCTGGGGAAGCCGAGTACAGCAGGTGCGTGTGTAAAAAGAACCACATCGTACTATCTAATTATAGATTATTATACTCTGAATTTATCGAAATCGGTGAAATGGCGATCAAATACGTCAATAAAATAAATATCTGTGGTCAGCCTTCATTTCATTTGGACATTTATTGTATTTTTCTTTTGTACGTTTACATTAATCATCACAAACGTTGCAAAATATTTCGGGGGAATTTTACAACAGTTCCGACCTCACTTATGATTTTTCATTCACAACGCGATTCTGTCCCCCTTATCATGTCCAACTCATTTTCTTTTGGTTTCATTTCTTTAAATTAATTTATATTTCACATTTTACTGGATTAATCAATATTTAACTTTATTTCCTCCAGAAGCTTTGAATTTGGATGAGTCTAACTCTTAAAGCTGCAGATCAGCTAATGGGTTGAACAGATGCGCCATAATGGGACACTGGATAGTTTTTGTTTATTGTTACAGTTAAAGTTTGAGTTTTATTGAAAAATTAAAACTCATGAAAGCATAATGATTATCATAACTCTACCTGCTTTTCGATAAACTTTGTGAATCAATTTCCTTTCATTGAACGAGTAAATACACAGTAATAAAAAAGGTTATGGTCGGGACGAGTGAAAAATCTTACGGCTTGTCCAACCGGGTTAAAAAGTTAATGTCGAGCCCTGCAGTTATGTTGATGGTAAGACCTCGAGACTATAACACTAGTCCAGTCACCTTGACATGCTGTATTTCCAACTAAGTGCATGCCAGTCTTAATAACAGCAACATGTTCTCCTGATCTCATTTTTAATACGTATACAGAACCAGCTGTGCCTCTTCCATCCGGATGTCTCCTGCTTACCTCAACACGCTGGCTCACCTTCAAAAGTCCTTGAGGCCTTTGCTGGGCTGCTTGCCATAATTCCTGATTACTAGCTATAATTAATAACTATATCGCTACACTTTTAGTAAATGCATCACAGCACTTTTCAGAGTTCACGCTTCCAACATGACCATCAGCACTGATGCACACTAACAAATATCTCAACGGATATTAAAATATACACTTGTGGTCAGTAGTTTACATACAGTGACATGAATGCCATCTTGGATATGAATGTCATGGCAATATTTGGGCTTTCAGTCATTTCTTTGAACTGTTATTTTCCTGTGGCAGAATGATTGTACAGCATACATCTTTTATAACAAAAAAAAAACACACTAGAATTTGGTGCACAAGTTTTAATTTTCTTTGGGTTTTCTGAAATCAACACGGCCCTTACAGAAAAAACACATGTATTTCACGTTATCACATGTTACCACGTGGAATACATGGTATCAGATTTTGTAACGTGTTACCATGTAGAGCACATGTGGAAAACATGTTACCACATGTGTAAAACATTCCCACATGCGATTCACATAAAATTGGGCCAAAACCACGTTTCCCATGTGCAAAACACATTTTCCACATATTTCACATGTGAGAAATCACATGTGAAGTTCATGTGGTTTTTCTGTAAGGGAAGGTCAAAATTATACATACAGGATCAAAAATATACATACAGCACACCTAATATTTGGGTAAAATGTCTCTTCGCAAGATTCACCTTGACCAAACGTTTTTGTTTACAATGAACAAGTTTCTGGCAGAATGGGCGGCACGGTGGTGTAGTGGTTAGCGCTGTCGCCTCACTGCAAGAAGGTCCGGGTTTGAGCCCCGTGGCCGGCGAGGGCCTTTCTGTGTGGAGTTTGCATGTTCTCCCCGTGTCCGCGTGGGTTTCCTCCGGGTGCTCCGGTTTCCCCCACAGTCCAAAGACATGCAGGTTAGGTTAACTGGTGACTCTAAATTGACCGTAGGTGTGAATGTGAGTGTGAATGGTTGTCTGTGTCTATGTGTCAGCCCTGTGATGACCTGGCGACTTGTCCAGGGTGTACCCCGCCTTTCGCCCGTAGTCAGCTGGGATAGGCTTCAGCTTGCCTGCGACCCTGTAGAACAGGATAAAGCGGCTAGAGATAATGAGACGAGATGAAGTTTCTGGCAGAATTCTGTTTGGATATTTCACAATTCTTCATGGTAGAACTGGTAGAGTTCAATTAAATTTTTTTTTTTTTTCTTGGCATGGACTCGACTTATAAGCACGGTCCATTTATTTTCAATAGGGTTGAAGTCAGGACTTGTTTTAAGCTTAATATTAGCCTGCTTTATCTTCCACAACCAGCTCTGATGCGTGTTTGGGTTCATTGTCCTGTTGTAAGTCCCAAGTCGTGTTGAAGTTTCTGATGGTTTATGCTGAAGAATTCTGAGGTAGTCCTCCTTCATTATTCCATCCACTTTGTGCAATGACATTCATGTGACATTCATGTCACTGTATGTAAACCTCTGACCACAAGTGTATATCTTGGGACAGTAAGGCTACGTTTACATTACGTCGAATCAGTGGATCATCAGATTAACATTCTTAAAACGATTCGCATTTACACTAAAACCGTTAGCCGTGCACACAGCAACGCCAATACACGGATACGCTCGGCTCCGCAGGCATCCTGCGCTCCAAATCACTCCGCCCTGAACAGCGAGTGCCCTCTGGAGGGTGCGCACTCCGGCCCTGCGCAGCTCACACAGCGCGCGAGTGAAGTGAACAAGCTGTGATTCGGGACTGAGCCGCTGTGTGTGTGATCCCAGCGCATATCACTTACCACTTGCAAGTGGAAGGATGGCAAGCCTAAAGACAATCATAACTACACAATGGGCAGTATTTGCATCAGTATTTGCAGTATTTTCATACTTTTATACTCTTTAATGAAAGGTGATACAAGGCGGAAGTCCGCGCCGTTTTTCAGCAGTCGCGTCACATGACCAACGCCAGCGAATCAGGAAGGTGGATGTCAGTGACGTTGTCCAATGAGACGCCAGCTAGAGCTCAGCACAGCGTATCCGCGTATCTCAATGTTTACACAGCACCGGAGCTGACACGATCTGGATTGAATACGTGGACCCTGGCGGATTCCCGTTTCCAGGCGGTTTAATGTAGACGGACAGTGCATCCGCGAAGAAAACGAGACAGATACGGTCTAGTGTAAACGTAGCCTAAGTTTTCCATGTTGATTTTTTTTTTGCACCCCCCGCAATACCTTGCAAACCAGAATATTGTGACACATATCGTGTACTGAGAAAAGTACATAATCACACACAATGTGCAATTTCTACTATTTATAAATTACGACTAAATTTAAACTTAATAACTAAACCTGAATGCTGGAAATGTACAAACCATCTCTCCTTCCTCGTACACATCAGACCACATATACACCATATGGAGCTACGCACTTGGCAGATTGTGAGCGCAGGAATTATATCGAGAGATTTAAAGAGGGATTTGGACTGACAGCTCGTCTGCTCCAAACCCTGTAGTGCACTTCTAGCTAATATGATGGATCACAAGCAGGTCAGGTTGGGCCTCAACCCCGCCGCTGAGGTCTGTAACGCGTCACTGCTAGTCTCTGCACATGAGAGTCCAGACGTGTGGTGCAGATGAACTTATGATATTCTAGTAAGAACTTACTACTGCATCATGTGTGATATACAGTGCCTTGCAAAAATATTCATCCCCCTTGGTGTTTGTCTTGTTTTGTTGCATTACAAGCTGGAATTAAAATGGATTTTTGGAGGGTTAGCGCCATTGGATTTACACAACATGCCTACCGTTTTAATGGTGCATATTTGTTTTTTTTATTGTGACACAAACAATAAGATGAAAAAACAGAAATCTGGAGTGTGCATAAGTATTCACCCCCTTTCGTATGAAAGGCTGGTCCAGCCAATTCACTTCATAAGTCACATAATTAGTTGATTAAGATCCACCTGTGTGCAATCAAAGTGTCACATGATCTGTCACATGATGTCTGTATAAATCAACCTGTTCTGGAAGGACCCTGACTCTGCAACACTTCTAAGCAAGCAACATGAAAACCAAGGAGCCTCCAAACAGGTCAAAGATAAACTTGTGGAGAAGTATAGATCAGGGTTGGGTCATAAAAAATGTCCCAAACTTTGAATATCCCAGGGAGCACCATTAAATCCATTATAGCAAAATGGAAAGAATATGGCACCACTACAAACCTGACAAGAGAAGGCCGCCCACCAAAACTCACAGACCGGGCAAGGAGGGCATTAATCAGAGATGCAACAAATACACCAAAGATAACACTGAAGGAGCCGCAGAGATCCACAGCGGAGATGGGAGTATCTGTCCATAGGACCACTTTAAGCTGTACACTCCACAGAGTGGGGCTTTATGGAAGAGTGGCCAGAAAAAATGTCACTGCTTAAAAAAAATCACATTTGGAGTTTGCCCAACAATGTGTGGCAGACTCCCTAAACACATGGAAGAAGATTCTCTGGTCAAATGAGACAAAAATTGAACTTTTTAGCCATCACGGGAAATGCCATGTGCGGCACAAACCCAACACCCTGAGAGCACTATCCCTACAATGAAGCATGGTGGTGGCAGCATCATGCTGTGGGGATATTTTTCATCTGCAGGGACAGGAAAGCTGGTCAGGACTGAAGGAAAGATGGATGGCACTAAATACAGGGCAATTCTGGAGGAAAACCTGTTTGAGACTGGGACGAATGTTCACGTTCCAGCAGGACAATGACCCTAAACATACTGCTAAAGCTACACTGGAGTGGTTTAAAGGAAAACATTTAAATGTGTTGGAATGGCCTAATCAAAGCCCAGACCTCAATCCAATTAAGAATCTGTGGCATAACTTGAAGATTGCTGTACACCAACGCAATTCATCTAACTTGAACGAGTTGGAGCAGTTTTGCCTTGAGGAATGGGCAAAAATCCCAGTGGTTAGATGTGCTAAGGTAATAGAGACATACCGCAAGAGACTTGCAGCTGTAATTGTAGCAAAAGGTGGCTCTACAAAGTATTGACTTTGGGTGGGGGGTGTGAATACTTATGCACACCCCAGATTTCTTTTTTTTTTTCATCTTAAAGTGCTGATGACACGTTTTTGACATCTTTGGCGATATTTTATAACATAAAAAGTAATTCCCGATGATCCATATATTAATTCACGAAGGCGCCTATTTTACAAGTTATGATAAAAAACGTGGCTATTTGGGCAAATTTGACGGGGCTGCAGCACCCAGGAGACGAAAGAAGAGGAGGGGCTATATGATGTCAGCGAAAGAAACTTCCTCCTAACTTACCAGTTTGTTGTTGATGCGACAGGTGTTCGGTTTGTCATTATTAGTATTATTATTATACATTTTATATATATATATATATATATATATATATATATATATATATATAAATAAATAATATTAGTTATTATGCCTTCGCGTTGTGTTGCCGGCTTTTGCTCCAAAACCTACAAGGATGGGGTAAGTTTATTCAAGTTTCCCAGAGATCCCGAGCTGCATGCGAAGTGGGTGAAGCAAGTCAGGCGCACTCGTGACAAGTGGGAGCCCTCACCAACATCCGTCCTGTGCTCTGAACACTTCGATATGGATTGCTTTGACACCCTTCCCAGCTTAAAAGAATCTCTTGGGTGTTCAGTTCAGCACAAACGTGTGTTCCTGCCATCAGCAGTGCCTACACAGTGTTGCCAGATTGGGAGGTTTCCCGCCCAGTTGAGCGGTTTCAAGTGCATTTTGGTGGGTTTTGAACATATTTTGGGCTGGAAAACGTCAGCAGTATCTGTTGCCAGATACTGCTGACGTTTTCCAGCCCAAAATATGTTCAAAACCCACCAAAATGCACTTGAAACCGCCCAACTGGGCGGGATTCCTCCCAATCTGGCAACACTGCCAGTATGCCGGAGGGGGTCTACTAGTAGCTATGCCGGATCCAAAGACAGTCCTCCTGTCAGAACATGTGTTGTGAAACGACATAAGATAAAGGTACGTAGAGCTATAGATTCTACATGATAATCATAAATGTAATCATAAAGTCGGCGTGATATCAGTCATGTATTTGCTTGTGAAAGCTTGCGGCTTTCATGTAACTGCCGCCTAGCAACGAGAGGCAAAGGGTAAAGAGGGTAGGCTATCATAGATTCTATTCGGAAGAGATCAACACAATTCTAGACTCCCAGAAGAGGAAGAGCTAGCACTAGAGAGTTCACCGGCGTTTTCATGCGCCATTTCCATTGAGTAGAACCAGAGTAGAACAGCCAGTGAACCGCAGCGTGTTCTTCCGGTGACGTCACAACATGGCCGCGAGCCATGGACCCAGTTTTCTTGCGCTGTGCAATTTAAAGTTGGATATTTGCGTAACAACAGCTTCTTTTCACGTAATTATAACAGAAATCTAACATGTTTGACATGTTGTATAGTTTATTTAAGAAATTGCATAGAGTCATGTTCGTGTCATCAGCCCTTTAATTATTGTTTGTGTCACAATAAAAAATAAATAAATAAACACTCTGCACCTTTAAAGTGGTAGGCCTGTTGTGTAAATCAAATGGTGTTAACCCTCCAAAAATCCATTTTAATTCCAGCGTGTAATGCGACAAAACAGGACAAACACCAAGGAGGATGAATATTTTTGCAAGACACTGTACAGCAGCAATGATAGGCCATTTTTTAAAAAGTAGTTGTCATATTGTTGTGAAATGTATCAAATTAAAGAGCGTGACGATCTGGATTGAAAATTTGTTTAATTTTATAAATGTCTTTTAAAAAAAAAAGGTGTGAAAATTTGAACATCCAGTGTTGTATAAAATGTCCATTTCTGCCTGTTGCCCCAGTCACAAACCAGCAATCATTTTCCATTGGTTTAATTTTCCATTTCTGAGGGGGGGAACCTCAATCAGAAATTATTAGACCAAAAAGAGAGATTTAGAGTGTTGAGTATCAGGGTAAGAATTACAGATAAAGGTTTCTTCTTGTAGATCACAATTATGCACCTAGAAGGCTTAAAAGTAATCCATCAATGAAATCGGTCCATCCTTTGGGTTCAAACATAAAAGCCAGAATTGAGCGGGTATGTTCACTTTAAATTGTGGACACGGAGCATGACTAATGACGGTGGTGCTCGAATGCGCTATGTATAAGAGGGTCAAACTTTTTTGTTCATTCTCTTCAAAACAGTATCACTGATATTTATACACCATCTCTTTTTTTTTTTTCTCCATGAAAAAATATTAGGAAAATCATTGATTTTTTTTAAGAAAGGACACAAAATTTTCCTCAGTGATCCGATCTTTCGTGGGCACTAGATAGCAAAGTGTTCAGCCGATTTTATTGGGAAAAACAAGTAAATATGAGCGATTCGACCACTAGATAGGAATCATGAGTTTCAAGCCGAATGAACGGACACTGAGCGAGCTGGAAGCAACAACAAAACACATGCACCGGTGACGAATATCACTAAAAAACACTTAAAGTAAAAGCTCATCGCAACGCCGCACAAAATGAACAATATATCGTCGCTGTCAGGTCAAAACCTGCTATGTGACATTTTTCCTTTTTTACAGCAGACGTAAAAAACTGAATAAAACTCTGAAATAACAAGCTGAGAAGCCAGTAAAAGTTTACTAAGAAAGTCTTGTTCTATTATTAGCTTTTCTAATTAGCATAAATGGAAGCACGAGGTCAAAATTGACCAATCAGCATAGAGAACCCAATTTGACCTAAATTGTCACATAGCAGGTTTTGAACTGACAGCGACATATGCCATAAATATGTTCTTTTATTCTTGAATCGACACGAGTTTTCTCTAGGTTAAACATTTTTTAAACGTCTTTAAAGGCCAAACGGAAACATGCTGTTCTCCCGTCCAAACGTATGAGAGGTTCGTCAGTGCAGCAGCACGCTGTCAAGCTGACGTACAGTACGATAGTTTGTTGTCTTACTGTTAGCATTGACGCAGTCAGGCCAGTCTAGCAAAGCTGAACCTTTTGTGAGGGAGCTGAATGAAACCTCATTATTCCTAGCAGTGGGACTGACGGGCAAACGTTTGCCAACCTGCTTTATGCATGGTGTTAGGTGTTGTCAGCAAACCAAGCCTATGTAATCTGTACTTTGTGCTGAGGTCACCCTTTGGGCCTGCTGTGAAAGTAACCCTGGACAGGAGAGTATAACTTTCAGAATCGCAAACCCAGCATGACCATCCAGGTGGCGCTCTGAGGGTCAAAACAACAAGCTATCAACTTCCAGTCCCAACTGCACAAGCCTTAGACAGGGAGCGTTACACCCTGTCCTTATGTGTATTGCATTTTCTTTTTTTTCCCCTTTTTTTTTTAAATATACTTTTTGCATGAGACCATCAAAACATCTGTAAAAGGAATAAGGGAGTATTCCCCCCCACACACACACACGACTAAACTTTCAAGAAAAGAACGGTTGAAATAATGCTGGAATGGTGGCCTCGCAGGAAATGGGCTCAATTGTGGACAGCAACAAATTAAAGAGTGCTTGTGTAGTTGGTGCCAGAACAGAGAGAAGAAATGAGAGGGGGCGAAAAAACCCCTGACTGTGTGTTAGAGCACAATTCTGGGAATTTGTTAACATGAAGCAAAGTGTGTGCGCGCTTGCTTTGTGTGTTCACATAAATAGTGTGCACACACTGACCTTCAGCAGCTCCTCTGTCCTCCCCAACTGCCGCACAGTAACAAGCAATTACATGTTTAATTGTGTCCCTAAATAGATCCAAGTGCGTGTTTTTCTGCCACCAGAGTGCAATTAGATGAAGAGAAAAGGGGAGGGACGTGAGCATCATTCAGTCCACAGGAAGTGAGTCAGCAGCCACAGAGTCCCGCTGTCTGATCTAATGGGTTAAGATGACGATGCATGTCTTCCTACATACAGAATGTAGGATTGACATTAACCTCAGTTCAGAGCAATTCCAGCGTTATGGACGTGACACTTGAACTCAAAATGGCAACAAATGACCCAGTGCATGTTTTATTGTCTCCCAGTATTTAAACAGGTGTTGCATATTTTAAGGCTGTACCATACTGGAGACGTGATAGAACAAGAACAATTCCCATAGTACATCTAGGGCATGCCAGAAAACGCCAATAAAAGATGCGTTATGGATGTGACAGAAAAAGTATCACTTTTCTTGGGTGACTGTACATTTTTATCAAACTCTGTGAAATTGTAAACCTAATGTCGAAATGGAGATATCCATTTGATAGAGGGGTCCAAGGTGAATATTAAAAAATCTTTGTTTAAAATATTTTGTATTTCATGCAGAGTTTCGGAAGGAAAAGTCAGCGTTATGGATGTGACGAAATTCCGTTATGGATGTGACGCGTCTGAAATAGACATGGCATATGTTTAGAAAATCAGCAATTTAACCACCATAACCCTTTGAAAAACTCTCTAAATATCAGCTAAAACTATCAAAGTTCTTAAATAATATTTAGGATGGCTATTGTTTTGCTGTTTTGTGGATTTTAGCATACATTTCTGTGGCTTGTGGCAATAATATAGAATTGTACATGATCAAAGTTGATTTTAGCTTGGGGTTTACATTATAAGAAAGAAAGACTGACAGTGACATATTAGGTTGGTTACAAATTGGTTCAACTTATTCACATCTGTAAAATACAGGCCTAGGTGATATCTCTGGGAGTGGTTTTGATGTATTACATGTTGCTTTTTTTCTGCATGGTGAGGTTGACATTTACATGGAATTGCCCTTCAGTTCTTTTATATATATATATATATATATATATATATATATATATATATATATATATATATATATATATATATATATATGGAAGGTCAAGGGTTGCGTGGTCCCCGTGGTAGTGGGGGCACTTGGGGCAGTAACCCCCAAACTGGGAGAGTGGCTCCAGCAAATCCCAGGAACAACATCTGAAGCCTCAGTCCAGAAGAGCGCAGTCCTAGGAACATCGAAGATACTGCGCAGAACCCTCAAACTCCCAGGCCTCTGGTAGAGGACCCGAGCTTGAGGATGACATGGATACCACCCCCCCGCCGGGGGTGAGAAGGAGATTTTTTTATATACTAGTTATTGCCTTGCCCCCCCCCCAAAAAAAAGAAAGTGAAGTCGCTTCATCTCACACTGAAAAAATTAGAAAAATCTAACCTCTAATTAAAATGAATTTATTCAGAGAAAAACAAATCCCTCATCAAGAAATAATTTTCAACAACAAAAAAAATCACATGTGCCACCATTATCAGCACCCCTGGAAATGATAGTGAACACAATGTAACTTAAATTAAATTAGACATTTTTGAGTTGATTGGAATGTGTAGGAACTTTCTCACCATAATCCAGGACTTCCTGATTAACTGGGGAACAAATACAGTTAGGTCCATATATATTTGGACACTGACACAAATTCTGGTTTTTTTACCTGTTTACTTAAACATATTCAAGTTATAGTTATATAATGGACATGGACATGAAGTCCAGACTTTCAACTTTCATTTGAGGGTATCCACATTAAAATTGGATGAAGGGTTTAGGAGTTTCAGCTCCTTAACATGTGCCACCCTGTTTTTAAAGGGACCAAAAGTAATTGGACAATTGACTCAAAGGCTATTTCATGGGCAGGTGTGGGCAATTCCTTTGTTATGTCATTCTCAATTAAGCAGATAAAAGGCCTGGAGTTGATTTGAGGTGTGGTGCTTGCATTTGGAAGATTTTGCTGTGAAGAAAACATGCGGTCAAAGGAGCTCTCCATGCAGGTGAAACAAGCCATCCTTAAGCTGCGAAAACAGAAAAAAAAAACATCCGAGAAATTGCTACAATATTAGGAGTGGCAAAATCTACAGTTTGGTACATCCTGAGAAAGAAAGAAAGAAAGAAAGAAAGAAAGAAAGAAAGAAAGAAAGAAAGAACTGGTTAACTCATCAATGCAAAAAGACCTGGACACCCACAGAAGACAATAGTGGTGGATGATCGCAGAATAATTTCCATGGTGAAGAGAAACCCCTTCACAACAGCCAACCAAGTGAACAACACTCTCCAGGAGGTAGGCGTATCAATATCCAAATCTACCATAAAGAGCAGACTGCATGAAAGTAAATACAGAGGGTTCACTGCACGGTGCAAGCCACTCATAAGCCTCAAGAATAAAACGGCTAGATTGGGCTTTGTTAAAAAAGCATCTAAAAAAGCCAGCACAGTTCTGGAAGAACATTCTTTGGACAGATGAAACCAAGATCAACCTCTACCAGAATGATGGAAAGAAAAAAGTATGGCGAAGGTGTGGTACAGCTCATGATCTAAAGCATACCACATCATCTGTAAAACACGGCGGAGGCAGTGTGATGGCTTGGGCATGCATGGCTGCCAGTGGCACTGGGTCACTAGTGTTTATTGATGATGTGACACAGGACAGAAGCAGCCGGATGAATTCTGAGGTATTCAGAGACATACTGTGTGCTCAAATCCAGCCAAATGCAGCCAAACTGATTGGTCGGCGTTTCATAATACAGATGGACAATGACCCAAAACATAAAGCCAAAGCAACCCAGGAGTTTATTAAAGCAAAGAAGTGGAATATTCTTGAATGGCCAAGTCAGTCACCTGATCTCAACCCAATTGAGCATGCATTTCACTTGTTAAAGACTAAACTTCAGACAGAAAGGCCCACAAACAAACAGCAACTGAAAACTGCTGCAGTAAAGGCCTGGCAGAGCATTAAAAAGGAGGAAACACAGCGTCTGGTGATGTCCATGAGTTCAAGACTTCAGGCAGTCATTGCCAACAAAGGGTTTTCAACCAAGTATTAGAAATGAACATTTTATTTACAATTATTTAATTTGTCCAATTACTTTTGAGCCCCTGAAATGAAGGGATTGTGTTTAAAAATGCTTTAGTTCCTCACATTTTTATGCAATCATTTTGTTCACCCCACTGAATTAAAGCTGAAAGTCTGAACTTCAACTGCATCTGAATTGTTTTGTTCAAAATTAATTGTGGTAATGTACAGAACCAAAATTAGAAAAATGTTGTCTCTGTCCAAATATTTATGGACCTAACTGTATGAGGTGACACAGAGGCCAAATTCCCTTAGTCATCCATCATGGGAAAGATAAGAGAACACAAACCAAATGAGGGAGAAGTGTGTTAACTTTCATAAGTCAGGGAATGGTTATTTAAAAAAAAAAAAAAAGCTACTCACCTGATAATGTCCATTTCTACTGTTAGTGCAATGATACAAAAGTGGACACCAACTGGAACTGTTACACACTTGCCTGGAAGAGGACCCAAGTTTGTTTTGCCCACATGTACAGTGAGCAGAGTAAGAGAGGTTAAAAAAAAATCCCCAAGGATCAGTGTTGGTGAATTACAAGAAAAAGTAAAATCTTGGGGTTTCCAAGTCTCCAAAACCACCATCAGACCTCAATGCCAACAGATTATTTGGAAGGTATGCCAGAAAAAAGCCTTTTCTGTCAGTTAACCACAAACATAGGTGCCTGAAGTTTGTGAAACACTACTATAACTTTGACTGGAACCGTGTTCTATGGTCTGATGTAACAAAAATGCAGCTTTTTTGGCAATAAACACTCAAGGTGGGTTTGATGTAAAAAGAAGGACGGCTAATGAAAAGAACCTGATCTCAACTGTAAAATATGGTGGAAGTTCTGTAATGTTTTTTTGGCTGCTTTTCCTCCAAAGGCCCCGGAAACCTTGTTAGGGTACAGGGCATCATGGACTCCATGAAATATCAGGACATTTTTAAATCAGAATCTGGCTGCGTCTGCCAGGAAACTAAAACTGGGCCGTCATTGGATCTTCCAGCAGGACAATGATCTGAAGCATATGTCCAAATCAACAGTAAAACAGTTAACTGACCATAGAATCACAGTTCTGCCCTGGCCATCTCAGTCCCCTGACCTGAAAATCTGTGGGCTGAGCTGAAGAGGAGAAGCACAAGGAGGGCCTCGGACCCTGAATGACGTGGAGAGATTGTGTAAAGAGGAATGGTCTCAGATGCCCTGCTCTGTATCTCCAACCTAATAAAATGTTATCAGAGAAATTTCAGTGATGTTTTACTGGAAAAGGGAGGGTGTAGAAAGTATTAAATGCAGGGGTGCTGATAATATTGGCACGTGGTGTTTTGGTTGAAAGTAATTATTTCTTGATGAGGGATTTGTTTTTCTCTGAATAAATTCATTTCAATTAGAGGTTGGATTTTTCTAATTTTTTCAGTGTGAGATGAAGCGACTTCACCAAAAGGTGAAGTTTTTTATTATTATTTTTAATTATCCCTTTTTTACTATTCTTTACAAGGGGTGCCAATAATTGCGGACGCACACTTTTAACATACTGTCACAAAGCAGCCTTATACAACCTCGACCATGCTAATGCAAGAGCCTTGTGTGCCATATGAGAACCAGTAGGGAAGCCATGGCCTAATGGTTAGAGAAGCTGCTTTGGGACCAAAAGGTTGCTGGTTCGATTCCCTGGACCAGCAGGACTGGCTGAAGTGCCCTTGAGCAAGGCACCTAACCCCCAACTGTTCTGGTAAGAGTGGTGGTGTACCTTGTGTCTGATTAGCCAAAGAAAAGCTGATGATGTGAACATCAGTTCGGGTGGTGGTGAAACGAGAAAAAAAACAACAACTTCACATTCAGTGAAGTAATGCTAACCTTTGCGTGTAGTGATCTGTGATCACCGAGAGAGTTCCAAAAGAATGTGAAAGCCAGCGTTTCCACTGTTTGAACTGCTGCAACAGAGATGCATATGCCAACTTCATCCTGAGATCATCACAAACACAAGCGAAAATCCATGGAAACATCCTAAACCTCTCAGCCTGCACTAATAGCCACACGTGCTTGTTTTCTCTCATACGCGCCTGTCTAATCTCCATAATCTCCTTATATAAATGTATGTAGCCTGTCAGTGAAATGCTCCCCGTGTTCTCAGAGCCATACAAGCCTATTTGAGGACATTGGAGAAAGACGTATTTTGGCAATGAAGAAAATGATACATGTTATATCCATAAATATATCCATCCATCCATTATCTGTAACCACAAATCTTGCCATCCTGCTGGACTGTGTATCGGGTTCGGAATAGGAATAGTTTTAATTTTGGATTTGGGCTGATTATTTGGTGGTTTTGAAAGTCACACAGATCTGGTAACCCTCCGTGACTACTTTAAGCAGACTACAACATTGCTAGAAAACAGAGGTGGGCAAAGTACCCAACGTCAAAGTACAGATCCCACTGATCAAATGTTACTCCGATACAAGTGAAAGTTGTCCAGTCAAATTTTTACTCAAGTTAAAGTACTGAAGTACTTGCTTTTAAAAATACTGAAGTATTACAATGGCATTTTCTGTCAACACATCATTGTATTATTGCCACAACGCTTACAAAACCTAATGCCTCTGAAACAACCGACTGGATTCACAAAATGAACGCATGCTGTGCCATCATGGTGGCTTAACGTTAAGCTAGCTAGTCAGTGAAACTCCACCTGACATGCTAGCAAACTTTTTCAAACTTGAAATCATATTGGGTAGCTAACACTACTAGAAAAGAAAGATTTCTACATTGTTTATTTAGCAAGATTATGCTAAAACATATTTCTGAAAGGACTTCAGATAAGTTAACGTTATTCATGTTAGCGTAACTCCGTTTTTACATGCGTCCAAGTTAACTAGCTATGTGTTAACGTTAGCCATGTACAAGGCGATGGCAACTTGGCGGGCAAATCCATAGAAAGTCATTTGACTAACCAGACTGCACAGCTATTGCAACGTAGCTCTAAAAGCACAGACGACTTCATTGCAAGCTTTCTCTTGGAATAAAACATTTACATACCTCAATATGCTTCTGCAGGTCGGACGGCGAGTTTTTGTAGGCCGTGATGTGGTTCATTTTCAGCAAACATTTAAAACGAAACAAATCTTCAATTCTTTCAGAAAACTGAAACATGGGTTCATGGGCCATGAGTGCGTGCATTCCCGAGAAGAACCACCTCCTTCTGTTCTGCCATCAAATGATCGTGTTCAGTAATGCTGCAGAGAAATCACTGAGCTTGATTTTATACAGTCTATGGACGTGACATGACCCTAGTGATTACTGATAGGCTGTCTCAGTGTCACCTGCGAAAAAAACCAATCACGTTTTAGAAAAGAAAAAAACATCCACTTTCAAAGCTGCTTCATAGTAACGAGGACCTTGATAGAAATGTAGTGGAGTGAAAAGTACGATATTTGCCTTTCAAATGTTGTGAAGTTAAAGTCATCTCATCTCATTATCTCTAGCCGCTTTATCCTTCTACAGGGTCGCAGGCAAGCTGGAGCCTATCCCAGCTGACTACGGGCGAAAGGCGGGGTACACCCTGGACAAGTCGCCAGGTCATCACAGGGCTGACACATAGACACAGACAACCATTCACACTCACATTCACACCTACGGTCAATTTAGAGTCACCAGTTAACCTAACCTGCATGTCTTTGGACTGTGGGGGAAACCGGAGCACCCGGAGGAAACCCACGCGGACACGGGGAGAACATGCAAACTCCACACAGAAAGGCCCTCGCCGGCCCCGGGGCTCGAACCCAGGACCTTCTTGATGTGAGGCGACAGCACTAACCACTATACCACCGTGCCGCCCTAAGTTAAAGTCATAAGTTTCCAAAAAAAATACTCGAGTAAAGTACAGATACTCAAGTAAATGTACTTTGTTACTGTCCACCTCTGCTAGAAAATACCAGATTTGAACCTTTTGCATTTGTGAAAACTGTCAAAAATGTAAACATTCACTGACGCAGCATTAAGATTATACAGGGTGTTTCAAAAAATGTGATATTATTTGAGATGTAAATATCCCAGAAACTATATAGTCTAGGCAAATGAAACTGAACAGGCTTAATGTTGAGCAATATAAGATTGCTCTCACAGCCTTCCTCTTTGAACTTTTTGTGCCGTGTCCAAATCTGCATTGCAGTTGGTGCATTTTTAGAGAATCCTCTCATAAATGCACAGTCTTGTTCGAGTGTACTCTAACACACAAAACGCCTTTTCTTTTCCAGTGAATGGCATTTCTATACCTAAAAAGATAAAAATAAAAAATGTTCAACATAAAATTTTGACCTGTTTCCACACATGCTGTTAAAATTTGAGGTCAATTGAACGAAAATTGGCAAAGTTATTAGACTGCGAAATGATATCAAATATTGTTAAACACCTTGTACTACTACATATGGCTAAGCTAGCTGGCTACATGCACTAAAGGTGCACACAGGACTATTTTTTTAAAATCCCACTTCCACCCAGGGTATTATCTAGAAATTGAAAGAAGGGTGTCCAATAGCCGAGGGAAGAACTGCGAGGAAAATTTTGAAATATCAAAGCAAATTTGGGGCCCTCTGGCCCTCTCACTGGCAAGCGGTGCAGTGAGTTAGCACTGTCGCCTCATAGCAAGAAGGTTCTGGGTTCGAACCTCATGGCCAACAGGGACCTTTCTGTGTAGAGTTTGCATGGGTTTCGTCCGGGTGGTCCGGTTTCCCCCACAGTCCAAAGATATGCAGGTTAGGTACAGTAGTGCTTGAAAGTTTGTGAACCCTTTAGAATTTTCTATATTTCTACATAAATATGACCTAAAACATCATCAGATTTTCACACAAGTCCTAAAAGTAGATAAAGAGAACCCAGTTAAACAAATGAAACAAAAATATTATACTCTGTCATTTATTTATTGAGGAAAATGATCCAATATTACATATCTGTGAGTGGCAAAAGTATGTGAACCTTCGCTTCCAGTATCTGGTGTGACCCCCTTGTGCAGCAATAACTGCAGCTAAACGTTTCCGGTAACTGTTGATCAGTTCTACACACCGGCTTGGAGGAATTTTAGCCCATTCCTCCGTACAGAACAGCTTCAGCTCTGGGATGTTGGTGGGTTTCCTCACATGAACTGCTCGCTTCAGGTCCTTCCACAACATTTCGATTGGATTAAGGTCAGGACTTTGACTTGGCCATTCCAAAACATTAACTTTATTCTTCTTTAACCATTCTTTGGTAGAACGACTTGTGTGCTTAGGGTCGTTGTCTTGCTGCATGACCCACCTTCTCTTGAGATTCAGTTCATGGACAGATGTCCTGACATTTTCCTTTAGAATTCGCTGGTATAATTCAGAATTCATTGTTCCATCAATGATGGCAAGCCGTCCTGGCCCAGATGCAGCAAAACAGGCCCAAACCATGATACTACCACCACCATGTTTCACAGATGGGATAAGGTTCTTATGCTGGAATGCAGTGTTTTCCTTTCTCCAAACATAATGCTTCTCATTTAAACCAAAAAGTTCTATTTTGGTCTCATCTGTCCACAAAACATTTTTCCAGTGGCCTTCTGGCTTGTCCACGTGATCTTTAGCAAACTGCAGACGAGCAGTAATGTTCTTTTTGGAGAGCAGTGGCTTTCTCCTTGCAACCCTGCCATGCACACCATTGTTGTTCAGTGTTCTCCTGATGGTGGACTCATGAACATTAACATTAGCCAATGTGAGAGAGGCCTTCAGTTGCTTAGAAGTTATCCTGGCGTCCCTTGCGACCTCTCGAACTATTAAACGCCTTGCTCTTGGAGTGATCTTTGTTGGTCGACCACTCCTGGGGAGGGTAACAATGGTCTTGAATTTCCTCCATTTGTACACAATGTGTCTGACTGTGGATTGGTGGAGTCCAAACTCTTTAGAGATGGTTTTATAGCCTTTTCCAGCCTGATGAGCATCAACAACGCTTTTTCTGAGGTCCTCAGAAGTCTCCTTTGTTCGTGCCATGATACACTTCCACAAACATGTGTTGTGAAGATCAGACTTTGATAGATCCCTGTTCTTTAAATAAAACAGGGTGCCCACTCACACCTGATTGTCATCCCACTGATTGAAAACACCTGACTCTAATTTCACCTTCAAATTAACTGCGAATCCTAGAGGTTCACATACTTTTGCCACACACAGATATGTAATATTGGATCATTTTCCTCAATAAATAAATGCCAAGTACAATATTTTTTGTCTCATTTGTTTAACTGGGTTCTCTTTATCTACTTTTAGGACTTGTGTGAAAATCTGATGTTGTTTAAGGGCATATTTATGCAGAAATATAGAAAATTCTAAAGGGTTCACAAACTTTCAAGCACCACTGTAAAATCCCCAGCCACTGGGGTTGTACAAGCCAGCGCATACTTAGTGCCAGTCCCAATCTTGGATAGGTTGTGGAGGATTGTGTCAGAAAGGGTAAAAACTATGCCCAGTCAACTATGCAGATCAGATCCACTGTGGCGACCCCTAACAGGAGCAGCCAGAAGAAGAAATGTTTAATTCGTTAGGCTTTTTTTTCCCCATTCTTTGAAAATGTTTGCCCCTAGCGATGTGAATTTTTTTTTTTTAACTTATATTGTGGTATTGCCACTTGTTCTCACTTCATGTTTCCGTGCTGCAGATTTTTGGCTGTTTTCACAAATGCCGCATTGTTAATTTTTCTTTTTTTTTCCGTAATGTGTTTTCACTGAGCGTTTTTCTGTTCTGCCTTCATGCTGTTATGTTTGTATCATTTATTTGCTTAGTAAGCGCTTTCAGACTGTGACTGTGTCACCATAATGTTGTATGTGAGACCCAGCTATGATATCTGACCATTGCAAATGTCTACCTGAAGAGGGAGAGTTATATAACGCTACAGAAAATTGTATAATGTGAATGGCACAGAAGAGTTATCTTTTAATTTAGTCATTACTTATGCATATGTATTATTATATCCCTCATCAAAAAAATTCCCATGCAGGGATTGGCCAAGGATGTCTCACGTGACACAAAATAGTTCCACCATTGATTAAGCAATGTATCTTGTGACGTCAAAAAACAACCAAAAAGATATGGTGTGAGTCAGTTCATGGTATATCCTGGATATACCATGAACTGACGTCACAATTTCAAGCTATACAGCTGACTCAAGTCACAGCTGTGGCTTCGCGAGCATTTCTGTGTGTGTACAACCCAGATTCCAAAAAAGTTGGGACAAAGTACAAATTGTAAATAAAAACAGAATGCAATAATTTACAAATCTCAAAAACTGATATTGTATTCACAATAGAACATAGACAACATATCAAATGTCGAAAGTGAGACATTTTGAAATTTCATGCCAAATATTGGCTCATTTGAAATTTCATGACAGCAACGCATCTCAAAAAAGTTGGGACAGGGGCAATAAGAGGCTGGAAAAGTTAAAGGTACAAAAAAGGAACAGCTGGAGGACCAAATTGCAACTCATTAGGTCAATTGGCAATAGGTCATTAACATGACTGGGTATAAAAAGAGCATCTTGGAGTGGCAGCGGCTCTCAGAAGTAAAGATGGGAAGAGGATCACCAATCCCCCTAATTCTGCACCGACAAATAGTGGAGCAATATCAGAAAGGAGTTCGACAGTGTAAAATTGCAAAGAGTTTGAACATATCATCATCTACAGTGCATAATATCATCAAAAGATTCAGAGAATCTGGAAGAATCTCTGTGCGTAAGGGTCAAGGCCGGAAAACCATACTGGGTGCCCGTGATCTTCGGGCCCTTAGACGGCACTGCGTCACACAGGGGCGGTTCTAGCCATTTTGGGGCCCTAGGCGAAATACAGACATGGGGCCCTCAAAAGTCAGTCTTGAAACACACATACAGAATAATGGTCATCCCTACTTGGCACATGCCATATCTCCTTGCTGTAAATTCAGAAAAAAAGATAGCAAACTGCCACTAACAATGTGCCCCAAATAAGCTCCACAGTGAAACAGGTTTGAGATTACTCCAGCATTTGCCAAAATTCTGACAGTGTTTATTGCTCAGATCAAACGAGAAAGAGAGAGAGCGACAAGGCAAACAGAAGAAGAAGAGACAGCAGAGAGAGAGAGACAATTTTAAGTCAATCTCCATATTTTAATAAAACAAGGATATCTGAAATCCAATTATTATTTTTACTCCACAGGTACATATTACCAGATATAAAATGATCTTAGTCTTATCAAAAGTAGAACACAAATGGATACATGTTACCAGATACACATTACCAGAGATACAAAATTATCTTACTGTTATCAGAACTACAACACAAATGAATATTACTCTATCGAAACCTCTACATTTCAATGGGATAAGACTGATGCCAAGATAAATGTACAAGAGAGAGAGAGAGAGTGAGGGAGTGAGTGTGAGAGAGAGCCATTTAGTGACAGGAAATACAGTGGTTGAGAGACAGATACAGAGGGATTGTGAGTTTGTAAAGGATGCAGCCAGTACATTATTGAAATGTCCTTAATCTTCAAAATTCCATTGTTCATGTATTCCATCACCATTCCATAATGGAGTGTAGGTGGGTGGGTGAGTGTGTGTGTGTGTGTGTGTGTGTGTGTGTGTGTGTGTGTGTGTGTGTGTGTGTGTGTGTGTGTGAGAGAGAGGTATGAGTTTTTAAAAGGTTGCAGCCAGTACATTACTGAAAAGTCCTTAATCTCCAAATGTCCATTTTCATCATAATCATATGAGAAAGAAAGTCCTACTTGTTGCTGGCTTCTCCAAAGTCTTTTGGAGCACAACATTCCTCAACAGCGGAGGTTGAGGCTGTAGCAGACTCAGGCGATTTGAAAAATGTAGTTAGTTTCAGAAGTGCAGCTGCATTCTTTTTGCTTTGTGCCCTTTTTTTTTCGTTTAGCACAACCACTCTCATAACTGCGCTTCGTCTTATTTACAGTTCCCTCTGCTTTGGTTTGAATTTCCGTCGCGCGCCTGTCTACGTCGTCAGATCATGGACTAGTCCAATGTAAAACAACCAGGGGGGGTGTGTGTGTGCTGGGACAAATACTATATACACATAAATTCGATATTCTGATGCTATTTTGGTGTGTTTTTCCATTTATATCGTTGACTACTTAATATCAGAGACAAATTAAGATTACATATATATTGTTTGGTGTTTGCCGTGACGGGGCTGACTGTTAGGGGCCCCCAAATTTTGGGGGCCCTAGGCAACCGCCTTGGTTTGCCTAATGGTAAGTCCGCCCCTGGCGGTCACATACAGGCATGCTTCTGTATTGGAAATCACAAAATGGGCTCAGGAATATTTCCAGAGAACATTATCTGTGAACACAATTCACCGTGCCATCCGCCGTTGCCAGCTAAAACTCTATAGCTCAAAGAAGCTGCCGTATCTAAACATGATCCAGAAGCGCAGACGTCTTCTCTGGGCCAAGGCTCATTTAAAATGGACTGTGGCAAAGTGGAAAACTGTTCTGTGGTCAGACGAATCAAAATTTGAAGTTCTTTATGGAAATCAGGGACACCGTGTCATTAGGACTAAAGAGGAGAAGGACGACCCAAGTTGTTATCAGCGCTCAGTTCAGAAGCCTGCATCTCTGATGGTATGGGGTTGCAGTAGTGCGTGTGGCATGGGCAGCTTACACATCTGGAAAGACACCATCAATGCTGAAAGGTATATCCAGGTTCTAGAGCAACATATGCTGCCATCCAGACGACGTCTCTTTCAGGGAAGACCTTGCATTTTCCAACATGACAATGCCAAACCACATACTGCATCAATTACAGCATCATGGCTGCATAGAAGAAGGGTCCGGGTACTGAACTGGCCAGCCTGCAGTCCAGATCTTTCACCCATAGAAAACATTTGGTGCATCATAAAACGGAAGATACGACAAAAAAGACCTAAGACAGTTGAGCAACTAGAATCCTACATTAGACAAGAATGGGTTAACATTCCTATCCCTAAACTTGAGCAACTTGTCTCCTCAGTCCCCAGACGTTTACAGACTGTTGTAAAGAGAAAAGGGGATGTCTCACAGAGGTAAACATGGCCTTGTCCCAACTTTTTTTTGAGATGTGTTGTTGTCATGAAATTTAAAATCACCTAATTTTTCTCTTTAAATGATACATTTTCTCAGTTTAAACATTTGATATGTCATCTATGTTCTATTCTGAATAAAATATGGAATTTTGAAACTTCCACATCATTGCATTCCGTTTTTATTTACAATTTGTACTTTGTCCCAACTTTTTTGGAATCGGGGTTGTAGATCTACGTATCATGATCATGCTTAGCTGATAGTCTCATAAACCATGTACAGTGAGATTGAGTAGAATAACTGTTTTATTCTATCCACATTCACTGGGTTTTGAGAAACAGAGCATTTTTGTTTTTATTTTTTGCAAATTTGATAAATAAAAACTTTAACTAAAACAGACGACAAAATCATTTCCGCTTATGTAAACAAACCGGCAAAATGACGGTAGCAATTTGTGAAAAATGCTGCTATAATAATTCTTGACCCATAAAAAAAAAAATACGTTCTCACCATTTAAATACTTTTATTCCTTATTTTGTGTGTATTTTTGGGGTTTTGTTTTTGAGTAGAGTTTTTCTGTCGTCCTCGGTTGGTTCAGCAAAACGTGCTGCCATTTTGTTTTTCTCTATTCACTGTATAAGAGCTGATATCTGAGTAGTAGAGTAGCCAATCAGAGCGTACGATTGCTCATATCCAGTGAATGTGGATAGAATAATTATTACTATCCAGTTACCTTATGCTACTTAACATATCTGTGTGTAGTATGAGGGTTAGAGTGCAGCAGATAGTGAAGTGTGGCTTGTATTGTTTGGTTCTAATAAATGGAGAGGATAAATTCTCTCTCTCTCTGTCTCTCTGTCTCTCTCACACACACACACACACAAACACACACACACATACACCATTATCGGATAGTGTGGGGTCGTGTTGGTCCAACATTAATCCTCAGTGCATTTTCCTTGCATAATATATATGATGCGTGCACACACACACACACACACACACACACACGTGCGCACACGGTGGATGTGGAGACGGTGAAAGATGCCGTGCGTTTGCAGAAACATGCCTGGCTAGGGCTGATGTACACCCTGCTGGCTGAAGATAAGAGGGATGTGTGGTTAGATCTTTGTCTTTCTCTGTGTGTGTGTCTCTCTCTCTCGAGCATGCGCCTTCCCTCTCCCCCCTTTTCTCTCTCTCTCTCATGCGCTCTCTCTCTTGTGCATGCTCCCTCTGTCTCTCTCTCTCATTCTCTTTCTCTCTCTGTCTCTCTCTCATGCATGCTCCCTCCCTCTGTCTTGCTCTCTCTCTCAATCTCTCTAGTGTGTACTCCCTTTCTCACTCGTTCTCTTTCTCTCTCAATTTCTCTCTCGTGCATGCTCTCTCTCTCTCGTGCATGCGCCCTCTCTCTCTCCCTCTGTCTCTCTCTCTCATTCTCTTTCTCTCAATCTCTCGTGCATGCTCTCTCTATCTCTCACTTGTTCTCTTTCTCTCTCAATGTCTCTCTTGTGTATGCTCCCTCTCTCTCTCCCTCTGTCTCTCTCTCACTCTCTCCCTCTGTCTCTCTCTCAATCTCTCTCGTGCGTGCGCCTCTCTCTCCCACTGTCTCCCGCTCTCTCACTCGTTCTCTTTCTCTCTCACTCGTTCTCTTTCTCTCTCTCATGCATTCTCCCTCTATCTCTCTCAATCTTTCTCTCGTGCATTCTCTCTCTCTCTGTAATACACTCTCTTTTCCTCTCACTGTGCATTTTGTTCCAATTGTCATGTTTATCCACAGTGGTGACTGTGATTTCATGATTTATTATCTTTTCTAGTGATTATTTAAAGTGGTATTTCTTTACAATTGCTCTGAAGAGTTTTGTTTGTTGCAGGTTCATCATTGGTTTTTCATAGTTTGAATTTAATACGTGTGTGTATAATTCTAAGATTATATGGTTATATGATATCTTGTGATATTACATGCAGAATATTTAAATAATATTGGCTGGCTTTGAGTGGTATATCAGAAATATTCCATTCAGCTAGCATGATATTGAATGAGTCGAAGACCAGTAGCTGAATGGAATATATCTGATAGACCATGAAAAAAAAACATTATTGTACATAACACACTTCATGTCAGCATTCTCCAAGGCTAATGCAGGCTTACCTGCGACTCGATGCTGTTTGCGTGGTTGTCCCATATAGTGTTAGCGAAGGCCAATGCTAGCGCAGTCAAGCCGAATATTATTATTAGGGCCCGAGCCCTATGGGCGAAGGCCCTATTGTTCTTGTAAGAGTTCACTATTATTATTCTTCCGTCTTCTTCTTCTTCTTCTTCTTTATTTTTCTCCGCTGTTGGGCCATTTTCGGGGCGCTTGCCATGGGCGAAAACGCACCAAATTTGGCACCAGTTCCGAGAATTGCCACCGCTACTCGGAGCCAAAAGCCCAAACTTGGCCGGGGCTCAGGGCCTCTATAGCGCCCCCTAAGTCGTTGTGATTTTGGCCTCCCACATTAAGGTGCCTGGGTGCCGTGTAGTTTGTAGTAGTGGCATGCCATTTGGTACGCATATGTATCTCACTAAGCCGGACAAAAATGTAATGCCAATGCATTAGCCACGCCCAACAGGAAGTGAGGTAATTTCACTTTTGTGCGAAATGCATGGCCACGAAGACGGCGCAACTCCTCCTAGACCGTTCATAGGAATGTCACCAAAATTGATGCACATCATCTACAGCCATGGCTGACAAAAGTTACTAAATATGTTTCACGTAGGATAAACCGTTCAGAAGTTATACGTCAATCAATTTTCGATGCAAAATTTTACATGCTTAAAAATTCATAACAAATCTTCTGATTGCTCAAAACTGCTCATACTTCACACGCAGATCACTCATTGGGCTTCTGACATGTTACCCTCTTTCTGTGATATTTCGCCACTGGGGGCGCTATTTTTGGGCAAAAATTCCAATCTTTCCTCAGATTTGGTCAAACTTCACGGCCACCCTCTTCCTACCTCCCATGTCATGTATACCACGTTTTGGAAATTTTCGTCCATGGGGGGCGCTGTTTTTGGCCGACGCAATTGCTCCAAAACGGGTTTTTGGTAAATAATTCCATAATGCTTTTCCTTCACACCACTACCTTGTGATAGTACGTTGCTGTTGTAGACACTTATTTTTCCAACTCATAATCGCTCATGTACAGCATAGCGCCACCTACTGACATGGGAAAAACCAAAAAATTTATTCTTCAAAAATCTATATCTCATCTTCTATTTACTCAATTGTCATCAAACTTCATACCCAAACTCTTCATAGCTCACCTGACATCTCCGCCAAATTTTGTGCACTTTCGCCCGTGGGGGTGCTGGTTATGGCAAAAATGATATTGCAGCTTCTGATTTGTCAAACTTGCCAAGCAAACTCTTTACAAGACCCTTATTGGGGCGCTTGCCGTGGTCGACAACGCACGAAATTTGGCTCCTTTTTCTTAGACTGCCACCGCTACTGAGAACCAGAAGCCCAGATCCAGGTGGGCCTCAGGGCCTCTATAGCGCCCCCTAACTCATTGTGATTTTGGCCTCCCGCATTAAGGTGCCTGGATGCCATGTAGTTTGTAGTACTGGCATGCCATTTGGTACGCATATGTATCTCAGTAAGCCGGACAAAAATGTAATGCCAATGCATTAGCCACGCCCAACAGGAAGTGAGGTAATTTCACTTTTGTGCGAAGTGCATGGCCACAAAGACGGCGCAACTCCTCCTAGACCGTTCATAGGAATGTCACCAAAATTGATAGACATCATCTACAGACATGGCTGACAAAACTTACTAAATAGGTTTCACGTAGCATAAACCGTTCAGAAGTTATACGTCAATCAATTTTCAATGCAACATTTTACATGCTTAAAAATTCATAACAAATCTTCTACTTGCTCAAAACTGCTCATACTTCACACGCAGATCACTCATTGGGCTTCTGACATGTTACCCTCTTTCTGTGATATTTCGCCACTGGGGGCGCTATTTTTGGGCAAAAATTCCAATCTTTCCTCAAACTTGGTCAAACTTCACGGCCACCCTCTTACTACCTCCCATGTCATGTATACCACCTTTTGGGAATTTTCGTCCATGGGGGGCGCTGTTTTTGGCCGACGCAATTGCTCCAAAACGGGCTTTTGGTAAATAACTCCATAATGCTTTTCCTTCACACCACTACCTTGTGCTAGTGCGTTGCTGTTGTAGACACTTATTTCTCCAACTCATAATCGCTCATGTACAGCATAGCGCCACCTACTGACATGGGAAAAACCAAAAATTTTATTCTTCAAAAATCTATATCTCATCTTCTATTTACTCAATTGTCATCAAACTTCATACGCAAACTCTTCATAGGTCACCTGACATGTACGCCAAATTTTGTGCACTTTCGCCCCTGGGGGTGCTGGTTATGGCAGAAATGATATTGCAGCTTCTGATTTGTCAAACTTGGCAAGCAAACTCTTTACAAGACCCTTATTGGGGCGCTATTATTATTAGGGCCCGAGCACCGTTCAGTGCGAGACCCTATCGTTGCCATGTGTCCAATTGGACAAAAATGTAATGCCAATGCATTAGCCACGCCCAACAGGAAGTGAGGTAATTTCACTTTTGTGCGAAGTGCATGGCCACAAAGACGGCGCAACTCCTCCTAGACCGTCAGGAATGTCACCAAAATTGATACACATCATCTACAGACATGGCTGACAAAAGTTACTAAATAGGTTTCACGTAGCATAAACCGTTCAGAAGTTATATGTCAATCAATTTTCAATGCAACATTTTACATGCTTAAAAATTCATAACAAATCTTCTACTTGCTCAAAACTGCTCATACTTCACACGCAGATCACTCATTGGGCTTCTGACATGTTACCCTCTTTCTGTGATATTTCGCCACTGGGGGCGCTATTTTTGGGCAAAAATTCCAATCTTTCCTCAAACTTGGTCAAACTTCACGGCCACCCTCTTACTACCTCCCATGTCATGTATACCACCTCTTGGGAATTTTCGTCCATGGGGGGCGCTGTTTTTGGCCGACGCAATTGCTCCAAAACGGGCTTTTGGTAAATAATTCCATAATGCTTTTCCTTCACACCACTACCTTGTGCTAGTGCGTTGCTGTTGTAGACACTTATTTCTCCAACTCATAATCGCTCATGTACAGCATAGCGCCACCTACTGACATGGGAAAAACCAAAAATTTTATTCTTCAAAAATCTATATCTCATCTTCTATTTACTCAATTGTCATCAAACTTCATACGCAAACTCTTCATAGCTCACCTGACATGTACGCCAAATTTTGTGCACTTTCGCCCCTGGGGGTGCTGGTTATGGCAGAAATGATATTGCAGCTTCTGATTTGTCAAACTTGGCAAGCAAACTCTTTACAAGACCCTTATTGGGGTGCTATTATTATTAGGGCCCGAGCACCGTTCAGTGCGAGACCCTATCGTTGCCATGTGTCCAATTCTGTGCTTTGTCGCCATTGCGGGAGTAATGTCTCTTGCCGAAGAAGCTGTGGAGGGTTTTTCGCGGGGACGCATGCCCCCGCCCCCCTTGGCCGCTGGCGCGAGGGCCTGTCGAGGCCGCTTGCGGCTTTAATTATTATTATTATTATTATTATCATCATCCCTGTGTAATTTACTTAGTTACTTTTAAAATCAACATCGACAATTACACACAACGGAGCGACCTGCCAGCCAAAATTCTTTCAAAATCTTCTGCTTTTAATGAAGCAAACCTCACGGCCATGTTTGTTTACAAACCATCAGAGTCACTCACTACTGCAGAAGTTTTACATCTCCGATGTGTCTCTTCCAGCTTTTCGATGTCCATTGATATGTTTTTCTCTTGTAAATATGCGTGAAGAATATATAATGAAGTTTTGGTAGCTTTTCTGGTGTTCAGCATGTCTTTGGTTTCAGTTTATTTATTTAGTGCTTAATCCTAGCACTGGATTAGCCTCGTCTTCTCTCTCTCCCGGCCGACAAAGAAACGATTGTGCACATGCGCAGCAGCAAAGTTTTGTCATTGGATCTTCGCATGAGCTCTG
This sequence comes from Neoarius graeffei, assembly GCF_027579695.1. Taxonomy (NCBI): domain Eukaryota; kingdom Metazoa; phylum Chordata; class Actinopteri; order Siluriformes; family Ariidae; genus Neoarius; species Neoarius graeffei. Next base: position 21,372,750 of record NC_083593.1, read on the forward strand.
ACGTGTGATGATGTTGTCTTGACAGTGTGCAATATTATATATTATAACAATATGGCACACTCTCTATTGAGGAGAGCGGCATAATACACGGAGGATAAGCGATATGATATTGCATGCCATCAATAAACCTGCTAGAAGGGAATAGAATACGTGTTTTTATTCCATGGAAAAAGCGGCCCGTATGTCTAATAATTTGTGCGGCAGCTAGTTGCTAATATTCTGAGACTGATCTCTTCCAGCACCTTCATGTGGCCAGATTCTGAAGGCAGAACAAATGTATACTTCTCAATAAAGACATTTTTAATCCTTTCACCACTACAAACTGCTATATCGGTACGGAAACTATGGAATCTTTGACCACAATAGACTGTGAAAGCGGTGCTGTGGGTTGATCGCCATTATCAGGGCAGACCGCTATTCTGGTCTCAGTGTAGTCGGGAAACCCGTGTGTATTGGTTGAGAAGTCGGATTCTCCAGGATTTCCTATAATGTAATTTAGATAACCACAATGTTATTTTATATTAATTAGGGCTACACATCTTTCTTTCTGTAAATATTTAGCTCATCTGGCCGTAATGCCGATGAGCTGTTGCCATGGCGTGGCGTCCATCATCCGTCCATCATCTGTCATCGACAATTCAGTTAAATCGTATCTCCTCCATCAGTTCTCCACTGATTTCCATTCCAATTGTTTTGTTTGAAAGAACTCATCGCGCCGCACAAAACTGGGTCGTTGTTTTGTCAAATTTTTTGCTAACACGTTAGTAATTTGGGTAAACGGGTTTCCATTTCCGGTTGAGAGTACGTTGTGCGCGTTCTGGCTGCCGCTTCTCACCAGAGCTTTTTATTTTATTTTCTCTCCTTTTTTTTTTGCGTAGTTTGATGTTTGTTTTTGTTTGAGTGTTTTTGTCCGCTGGTTGTGGTGTAACTCCGGACCCAGTTTTGGGCGTCGGTTCTGTCCAGGCCGTGGTTCGCCGTGGGTGATGCCTGTGCTCCTAGCTATGGACTGCAGTAAGCTTGTTGCTCATTTTAACATCATGGTTGTCCAGCGCTCTGTGCAGCAGTGCTTTAGTGCTTGGCGTGATGTTCTGAGTGATGTTGCCCGGCGGTGTCATGGCAGCTGTGCTGGTGGTGTGGGACTTGTTTTCATGCGCCTTTTGGTGGGACTGTGACTGTTACACCATTGAAATGACATCCTGAGCTCTATTTAGTGGATCCCCCCCCCCAAAAAATAAAAAATTGTAACGTGACCTTGGGTTTTGAGAAAGGCGCTATATAAATTGAAATTATTATTATTATTATTATTATTATTATTATTATTATTATTATTATTAATTAGGCCAAATGAAGGAATTTTCCAGGCCTCTCACTAGAATTTTATCTCCTCTCTTATTTCTCATCCGATTCCAGTTCTGATCAATGTTTTGAGTAGATCTTCCCTTGAGGAACAAAACTTGGTCATTTGCTTGTTGATTTTCCTGTTGTAAATGATTTGTTTATTTTCAGTTAAATCGTATTTCCTCCTTCAGTTCTCGATGGATTTTAGTTCTGATTGTTTCATTTGAAAGACCTAGACCTTCTGTAAAGCTTGGTCATTGTATTGTCAAATTTTTTGCTAATGAATTGCTAATTAGGTCACCTTAACAAATTTTGGGACTTCTCAGTAGAATTGTATCTCCTTTCGCAGTTCTCACCCGATTTCAGTTCTGATCGATGTTTTGGGTAGATCTTCCCTTGGGTAACAAAGTTTAATCCTTTGTTGAGTTTCCTGTTGTAAACAGTTTGCCGTGGAGGTTGGTCCTCTTTCCCATTGTCACATTTCAGTTCTTTTTGATGTTTTGGTAGCCATGGTTGTTTTGATGGCAGGCCAGATGAACTACTACGTCCTTGACATTCTGGTATCAGATAAAATGCACATTTACCTGTGTTCAGTTGTCATAAGTGTTGCGTATTCTTGAAGCAGAATTCCTCTAGTTTCTAACGGTAACACATGTCACTATGGCACACACTCTAATTCACTATCTTTATTATACCCCCGCTCCGAAGGAGGCGGGTATACTGGTTTACCTCTGTCCGTCCATCCATATCTCCGTCCATCCGAAACACCCTTTTTCTCAGCAACCACAGATCATAGCCACTTGGTACCAAACTTCAGCTTTGGGTTCTATACCCTGTATACCATTTTCAGGTCTGTCGTACATCAGCTTCCTGTTTACCGACTGAATGTATTTACGAAACGTTATAGTGTGGATTTATAAAATTTTTGTAACACTTTTCTCAGCAACTACAAATCACAACTGCTTGATGGTACCGAGCTTCAGCTTGGGGTTCTATACTTTGTATACCGTTTTCAGGTCTGTCGCACATCGACTTCCTGCTTACCGACTAAATGTATTTACGAAACATATAGGGTGGATTTTGATGCTATTTCAAGAAGCAAAGTGCTATTTCAGAATGACAGGATGCTATTTGAAATCCCTGGGGAGAGACACTGCTCTTTACTTACTTACTTGTCTCATCTCATCTCATTATCTCTAGCCGCTTTATCCTTCTACAGGGTCGCAGGCAAGCTGAAGCCTATCCCAGCTGACTACGGGCGAAAGGCGGGGTACACCCTGGACAAGTCGCCAGGTCATCACAGGGCTGACACATAGACACAGACAACCATTCACACTCTCATTCACACCTACGGTCAATTTAGAGTCACCAGTTAACCTAACCTGCATGTCTTTGGACTGTGGGGGAAACCGGAGCACCCGGAGGAAACCCACGCAGACACGGGGAGAACATGCAAACTCCACACAGAAAGGCCCTCGCCGGACCCGGGGTTCGAACCCAGGACCTTCTTGCTGTGAGGCGACAGCGCTAACCACTACACCACCGTGCCGCCTTACTTACTTGTTTCAGGGTTAATTATTTGTTGAAGTCAACATTCATAATAAGTGTCCTATTCCTTCGATTGCTTGCATTCTGATACAAGTGAGAGCGGGGGGATATGCAAGTAAGCAGTAGCTCACAGTTGATCTTGTTTCTTTAAAAATTGTGTACTAATTTATATTGAATTGATCACTAAGTTACTTATTGTTAATGGTATTTCTCATATTTAACAATTATTCACCAAAGACAAAGTGAATATTTGTGATTAGTATAAATTAGTATAAATATGCGGTTGATTTGGTCGAGAATTTTTTTAATATGATTTTTTTTTTAAATAACCACCTGTGTATTTATACTAAAACAATGATCTGCCTCCGGCTCCATGAATACTGGTGAATAATAACCTCGAATTCTTCTCAATCATTACTCATCAATATTCACTTCGCCTGAGGCAAATAATTGTTTTATAACATAAATACACAGGTGGGTTTCTTTTAAAATCATATTAAAAATGTTTCTCAAACTTCAAAACAAGCGGCATGCAAACGTAATAAGTGCTCAGCACAGACTTCACTTATCTACGCCGACTCATATAAAATACTTTTGTTTTGAAATGGATAAAATAAATCCCAATCCCACCTTACCTTTGAATAGTTTTAGACCAAACTTCGCTGCATCTTTAGTGCTTTTAGGAACAGCGTTTTTTTTTTTTTTCATCATTTGTAATTCTTCCTCACTTACGGCAACAAAGTGATTGGCCGCCATTTTGCCGAGTCGCTCAAGGTGATTATCGAGAGATAGTTTGAATTTCTCGACCAATCAGCGTGTGCGATTTTCTATAATCACCTGCGTATTTGTACTAAAACGTTATACAGTGTATATAGCACATGGGCGTCGCCACCATTGAATGTGAAGGGGGCGTGTCCCCCTCACATTTCATAATTCTTTGTTTGGACCCCCCCCACATCTAACATAAAATATGAGTTCACCCAGCGCCGTTTCTATTGCTTCGTGAAAGAATCCATTCCACTTGATCGATAAGAGAATACACATACCACTGAAAATCCACTCCGGGTTTTCCGGGCGTTACCTACAACAACTCGTCGCACGCAAGTGAAGTGAATCTCAGTGCAAGCAGAGAAATTTTGGTGCAGCTGCTCGAAAGTGGAGGAGGTAACGTCAGCCCCATTGCTACCTCACAATGTCTAGCTTTTGCTGAAACCTTATTCTTTTGTTATGTGCCCTCAAAATTAACCCTAGGCCACGTTAAATTAATGTTCAACTAAACAATGAAATGAGCTTAGCCTAATGGGGTATTCTTGGTTGATGATGAATTGTTTGCAGTATTTGCTCCCTCCCCAGGCACAATGGACATAAAGAAATTCTTTACAAAGAAGCGGAAAGCAAGTCAAAATTTTTTGTCCCAATGGAAATGTTAGTGCAGTTAGCTGACTAGTCAATGTTAGGAGATGTATCAGCTAGCTTAATGTAGGCCTGCCTTATTGTAATGCCAAGAATGAGGTCAAGTCTGCTCTGATGATATTTATTGATTCCCTGTTGTGATTTGAAATAGCATACAGTGAGTGACCAGTCACCAGAATATAATACTTCTATAGCCTAATTTAGGCTACTAACGTCAGCTACGCCTATTATAGCGCACAGAGCGCCACCTGCTGGTATTCATAATATCAGCAAGAATGAAATAATCATATCAGAAAAGTTTATTGGGAGTTTAGTATATTTATCAGCAAGTATAAAATGATTGCATCCAAATATTTTATTGGGAGTTTAGTATTTTAGAGTTTCTGTATTTTCTGCATAAAACATGGTCCAACATATATTTAATTTTTAAAATTCACATGATGAGAAGACCATTGGGTTAAAACAATTGATCACAACCACTAATGAAACAAGAATATGTAATTTCTTATTTCCTGCTATTTTCTTGACTTTTTAAAGCTCACTTATTTCAGTTGTTGATAGAAAAAAAAACAATGCTTAACCCATCTCGATCTCTCTTGACATAGGAGATTGATACTGAGAGTGAGTCAGAGGCAGGGTCAGCATGTAGGGACAGTGGAGAGAGTTCTATTGCTGAGGTGAGTGATGAAGGGTGCTGGGCAGTTAATGAAATGCGTCTCAGAATTTTATAGAGCCTCATTTTGGACTCAACTCACTTTAAAAGTACAAATCTAAAATGTATACTCAAATCAGTATTTATTTTGAGTGCATCCCAGTCAGTTATGTAAATTTCATGAAGGACATTACTGATTTAAAGGCATAATCTAGAGCAGGGGTCTCCAGCAGGTAGCACATAAATACATTTCAGTAAATAAGTCAATTAGATCTCGTAACATAGTCACAAAAGGTATTAATCCTGTTAAAATTGCTACGAAATCAAATTCAAACATCCTGCCCTGTCTGATACAAAAAGATTCTTTCCCAGATCAGAAATTTTTTTTTTCTCCTCACAAATTTAGATGACACTTTAGATGAGTGTTTGCACTGCGGATGGAATATTTATCTCTAGGACTATCAATAGGCTACTGATGTAAAATAGTAGTAGAGTAGCTTTAGGCCACGTTGATTTTATCAAAGTAGCTCTCGGAGGAAAAAAGGTTGGAGACCCCTGATCTAGAGCTGCTTAAACTGGGCTTTATTTTACCGTTGTCAGTATAAAAATGATAGGCCTATTTAATCTCATTATCTGTAGCCGCTTTATCCTGTTCTACAGGGTCGCAGGCAAGCTGGAGCCTATCCCAGCTGACTACGGGCGAAAGGTGGGGTACACCCTGGACAAATCGCCAGATCATCGCAGGGCCGACACATAGACACAGACAACCATTCACACTCACATTCACACCTACGGTCAATTTAGAGTCACCAGTTAACCTAACCTGCATGTCTTTGGACTGTGGGGGAAACCGGAGCACGGCACGGTGGTGTAGTGGTTAGCGCTGTCGCCTCACAGCAAGAAGGTCTGGGTTTGAGCCCCGGGGCCGACGAGGGCCTTTCTGTGCGGAGTTTGCATGTTCTCCCCGTGTCCGCGTGGGTTTCCTCCGGGTGCTCCGGTTTCCCCCACAGTCCAAAGACATGCAGGTTAGGTTAACTGGTGACTCTAAATTGACTGTAGGTGTGAATGTGAGTGTGAATGGTTGTCTGTGTCTATGTGTCAGCCCTGTGATGACCTGGCGACTTGTCCAGGGTGTACCCCGCCTTTCGCCCGTAGTCAGCTGGGATAGGCTCCAGCTTGCCTGCAACCCTGTAGAACAGGATAAAGCAGCTAGAGATAATGAGATGAGGACCCCAGATCCCCCGCCAGTGTGTCCCCCCAACATTAAAAATGCTTCTGACGCCCCTGATATAGCAGTCTGTATATGAAGTCATGCAGTGGCGAAAGGGGTTAAGTACGAGAGTTTCATTCAGAACACTGCAGATACTCAGGTTTGTCTGTCAAATACCTTTAACTGGGTAGCTAACGTTTTCTGTTTCTTTTTCATTAACAGTTGTACGCTCTCTAAAATAAACATACCGTCCTGGACTTATTCTTGTTGCTGCTGTGGTGCAATCAAGGCTGAATGTTTTGTACTTTAGCGTTTATCTTTAATTAGCGCTTAGAGTCATGGTGCTTAAGGTCCAATGTGTACGTTAAATTATCTTTTTTTTTTTTTTAAGTTTTCAGGTAAAATATGCACATTAAAGATGCAAAACATGTCCCCTTGATGGTACCACTCCATCACCAAGAGGAAGTTCTAACAGCGTTCATAGACTGCTGTATATTACAGTGGTGCTTGAAAGTTTGTGAACCCTTTAGAATTTTCTATATTTCTGCATAAATATGACCTAAAACAACATCAGATTTTCACACAAGTCCTAAAAGTAGATAAAGAGAATCCAGTTAAACAAATGAGACAAAAATATTATACTTGGTCATTTATTTATTGAGGAAAATGATCCAATATTATATATCTGTGAGTGGCAAAAGTATGTGAACCTCGAGGATTAGCAGTTAAATTGAAAGGTGAAATTAGAGTCAAGTGTTTTCAATAATTGGGATGACAATCAGGTGTGAGTGGGCATCCTGTTTTATTTAAAGAACAGGGATCTATCAAAGTCTGATCTTCACAACACATGTTTGTGGAAGTGTATCATGGCACGAACAAAAGAGATTTCTGAGGACCTCAGAAAAAGTGTTGTTGATGCTCATCAGGCTGGAAAAGGTTACAAAACCATCTCTAAAGAGTTTGGACTCCACCAATCCACAGTCAGACAGATTGTGTACAAATGGAGGAAATTCAAGACCATTGTTACCCTCCCCAGGAGTGGTTGACCAACAAAGATCACTTCAAGAGCAAGGCGTGTAATAGTCAGCGAGGTCACAAAGGACCCCAGGGTAACTTCTAAGCAACTGAAGGCCTCTCTCACATTGGCTAATGTTCATGAGTCCACCATCAGTAGAACACTGAACAACAATGGTGTGCATGGCAGGGTTGCAAGGAGAAAGCCACTGCTCTCCAAAAAGAACATTGCTGTTCATTTGCAGTTTGTTAAAGATCACGTGGACAAGCCAGAAAGCTATTGGAAAAATATTTTGTGGACAGATAAGACCAAAATAGAACTTTTGTGGTTTAAATGAAAAGCGTTATGTTTGGAGAAAAGAAAACACTGCATTCCAGCATAAGAACCTTATCCCATCTGTGAAACATGGTGGTGGTAGTATCATGGTTTGGGCCTGTTTTGCTGCATCTGGGCCAGGATGGCTTGCCATCATTGATGGAACAATGAATTCTGAATTATACCAGCAAATTCTAAAGGAAAATGTCAGGACATCTGTCCATGAACTGAATCTCAAGAGAAGGTGGTCATGCAGCAAGACAACGACCCGAAGCATACAAGTTGTTCTACCAAAGAATGGTTAAAGAAGAATAAAGTTAATGTTTTGGAACGGCCAAGTCAGAGTCCTGACCTTAATCCAATCGAAATGTTGTGGAAGGACCTGAAGCGAGCAGTTCATGTGAGGAAACCCACCAACATCCCAGAGTTGAAGCTGTTCTGTACGGAGGAATGGGCTAAAATTCCTCCAAGCCGGTGTGCAGGACTGATCAATAGTTCCCAGAAACGTTTAGTTGCAGTTATTGCTGCACAAGGGGGTCACACCAGATACTGAAAGCAAAGGTTCACATACTTTTGCCACTCACAGATATATAATATTGGATCATTTTCCTCAAAAAATAAATGACCAAGTATAATATTTTTGTCTCATTTGTTTAACTGGGTTCTCTTTATCTACTTTTAGGACTTGTGTGAAAATTTGATGTTGTTTTTGGTCATATTTATGCAGAAATATAGAAAATTCTAAAGGGTTCACAAACGTTCAAGCACCACTGTATATCATTCATATATAGCTAAATTTATCTAGATAATGTTATTGCTTATGTCACACTGTCAAGGCAGCATGTGTAATTCACTCACGCAGTTTTCATATGTAAAGCTAAGAAGCTAGAGATTGTGTGTGTAAACACACATAAATAAAAAGTAAACCAGTTAGGATGTATGCTAATGACAAAAATGCAATGCTAATGTTGGTCACAGTTCTGCCAGATGAGCTAAACATACGGTGTTTTAAAATGAAAGATCCTGGACTAAGAGAACTTTAAGATGGAACATCTTGCCATGCTGGTATCAAAGCATTTATCTGTTGGACAAATGAGTGTAAAGCTTGTGTGGGTGAGACTGCATGCACTGCCAGTACATTATGGCGCGATATGCTACATGACTTCTCAGAGAGTGAACTTCCGTCCATCCTTGTGCCTGCTGCCAGACCAAAACATCCAGCACTTACGAAAGTATCAGTCAAGTTTCATTGGGGTATTTTTGTTCTCACTTTAAGTTGCAACTTTTCATCATGTTAGTGATAAGTATATGGAAAGATAACAAAGAAAACCACAAAATGGCTAGTACTTCAACAGCACTGCAAAAGACTGAGGGTGTTTTCATTCCTGCCTTTTTTAATCTGGTTACATTGAACTCTATCATCAAATACTTTTTTTTTTTTTAAATTCTATATTTTGTTGGGTGGCGGCACGGTGGTGCAGTGGTTAGCGCTGTCGCCTCACAGCAAGAAGGTCCTGGGTTCGATCCCCGTGGCCGGCGAGGGCCTTTCTGTGTGGAGTTTGCATGTTCTCCCCGTGTCTGCGTGGGTTTCCTCCGGGTGCTCCGGTTTCCCCCACAGTCCAAAGACATGCAGGTTAGGTTAACTGGTGACTCTAAATTGACCGTAGGTGTGAATGTGAGTGTGAATGGTTGTCTGTGTCTATGTGTCGGCCCTGTGATGACCTGGCGACTTGTCCAGGGTGTATCCTGCCTTTCGCCCGTAGTCAGCTGGGATAGGCTCCAGCTTGCCTGCGACCCTGTAGAACAGGATAAAGTGACTAGAGATAATGAGATTTTGTTGCGTTTTTTTGTATTTTTTTTTGGGGGGGGGTTGTTTTTGAGTAGAGTTTTTATTTCATTCTCGGTTTGTTCAACAAAATGCTCCGCCATTTTTTTTTCTCTACTCGTGGTATATGAGCTGACAGCCTAGTAGCAGAGTAGCCAATCAGAGCGCACGATTGCTCCTATCCAGTGAATGTGGATAGAGAGGGAAAATATATATATAAAATAAAATCTGGGTTTCCCCTAAAGCAGGGGTTCTCAACGTTTTCTGCTTTGAACCCCACCTATTTATACTTGTAACAGGTCGGGGCCCATTAAAAAAAGATCCCTAATTATTTTTGGCTCAGCTATTCTATTCGAATCTAATAATCTACTGTAAAGTGTATTAATGGGATGGAACATCACTCCTTGTTACAGATCGGAGCCCAGGAATTAAATAAATGTAATAAAAGCAAACTGTTTTTAATTGTAGATATTGTATTTAAAACTGTATGGATTAGAGGGCTGCAACGGGACGGGACTCCCACGGGACCCGCGGGATGCGGCACAAAAGCATGCGGCGCGGGTCATTATTTGACAGCCTCCTGCGGGAGCGGGCGGGAATGGAGAGGTGTAGTCGCGGGAGCGGGCATAAGCATGTTCTCTGGAGTCCCGCAATGTAAATACATTTCACAAAATTATTCACTGTGTATTTGAAAAGTGTTTTTTTTTAACTGGGGAAGATATGTAGTAATTAGGTGATGAGCTAACTTCGGGTGTTTGAGCTACAAGGGGTAGTTCACACCGCCTGCTCTGTGAACTCTCAAGGGATCTGCTCTCGCGGCACACAGCGACTGCGAGATATTTTCAATTTATGCCCTGAAAGGGAGATTGCGCGTGCGCCTTGTCGTAAAGGTCTGTCGTTCATTGACTGTCCTGCCGTTAAGTTAGTGAAGTTATTTGCTTCATTTATTTAGGCCCACACAGACTGGACTAAAATGCAATCAGGCACTACACGCCACTCGGAGATACCACTGGACACAGAGATACAGGACTATTTAAAAGTCAAGCTGGACGGCGAAGGATCACACGGCCCAAAAGATGTTCTACTCTGGTGGAAGAAGCATTGCCACGAATTTCCTACTCTAAGCAAATTGGCACGTCACGTGCTTTGCGTTCCAGCATCAAGCGCACCATCGGAACGCGCTTTCAGTATCTGTGGCCACATTCTGGAGCAGCGACGCAGTCTACTGAAGCCCACATCGGTGAACAACATTCTTTTCCTCCATGGGCATGTGTAGAAGCACAAGACACCCTTGGGAATATCAGGTGCAATTATTTTCGTTTTATTAAAATGATAGGCAAGCTGTTAAAAGATGTAAACTTCTTTTGAAATTCCCTTTTCAATTCATCATGGGCATGTTTAGTAGCCAACACAGCCCCGCATAGTTTATACCTGCATTTTCGTTATTTTTCCATACTTATTTTTAATTTATTTAAGCACCTTCATTTATTAGGCTACTGATTTTTTTTTTCAGTTTGTATTTTAAGGCTGTTGGCCAAGCTTTTCTAAATGACTCAAGCTATCATGTAAACGCGTTTTGAGTGAGAATAAATGCACATTAAACAAATTGCAGTTGCTGTTTATTTTACTGGTTTTACTTTCTATAAATGCATTGTGCAATCAGTGCACATATTGTGAGGGAATCTCTGGCAGGCTAGAACGGAAGCACAACGAGCGTTTCGGGGAAATTACGGGATTTTAGCGGGGCGGGAGCGGGAGAAACCATAATATATGCGGGCGGGAGCGGGACGAAATATTAAATATTTCTGCGGGTGCGGGCGGGAGCGGGAAACAAACTAGCGGGAGTAAGCGGGAGCGGGAGGGAAAATCAGTCCCGCGCAGACCTCTAGTATGGATGTGCCAGAAGCCAAACCATGCATGCAGGGCATTCTCAGTCAGAAGGGATTAATGATCCAAAAGTGGTGTCTGGTCCATTAACACAAGAACTTACTGCCATGTTTGTGTTCAGCAAACAAGAAAGTTATTAAAACCAAGAAGTCCACTCAAAAGAAGTGGATATAGAAACCACTCAGTGGGATTAGATCCTTACATGCTAACAAAGAAGGAGTTTTCCTCTGAGTTGGAAAATGATCCATCCATTGAGTTCCCCGACATCTCAAACTACCTGGTGCTGCAGACATCATTCTACACGGACACACAGAGGAATACCTGGAAGAGCATGGAGGAGTACAACTTTTTATATGGCTGGGTTAAAGATCTGGGGATCAGGACACTACAAGATAGATGGATTTAACTGCAGGAAGAGTGTTTATTAGCAGGCGTGATATTTAAGTCAAGTCCAGTTTATTTGTATAGCGCTTTTAACAACAGACATTGTCGCAAAGCAGCTTTTCAGAGAATTAAAGATGTCAAACACGAGCTAATTTTATCCCTAATTTATCTCAAATGAGCAAGTCTGTGGTGAAGCTGGCAAGGGAAAACCCCCCTCAGGCAACATGAGGAAGAAACCTCAACAGGAACCAGACTCAAAAGGGAACCCATCCTCATTTGGGTGATAACGGATAGCATGATTATAAATAACTCACTTCTATAACTGTGTGCTATATAGTTACAAAGTATAACTGTGCAACCAGGAAATTCATTATAGTTTTAACATGAAGTCTGTTTTGTTGAAGTTATGAACTGTTTATTGATGGAAACTTGAGTGCAAAACTGTTCATGACAACTGCAGTCTTAAAGTTAGCAAGTCGACTGTAGTCCTCAAACATAAATGTATTACTGTAAGCGTCCAAAGCATCTTCCAAGTCTCATCTCATCTCATTATCTCTAGCCGCTTTATCCTGTTCTACAGGGTCGCAGGCAAGCTGGAGTCTATCCCAGCTGACTACGGGCGAAAGGCGGGGTACACCCTGGACAAGTCGCCAGGTCATCACAGGGCTGACACATAGACACAGACAACCATTCACACTCACATTCACACCTACGGTCAATTTAGAGTCACCAGTTAACCTAACCTGTATGTCTTTGGACTGTGGGGGAAACCGGAGCACCCGGAGGAAACCCACGCGGACACGGGGAGAACATGCAAACTCCGCACAGAAAGGCCCTCGCCGGCCACGGGGCTCGAACCCAGGACCTTCTTGCTGTGAGGCGACAGCGCTAACCACTGCACCACCGTGCCGCCCCATCTTCCAAGTGTTTTTTTTTTTACAAAAGCAGAATCGTGAAGCAGAGTATTTAAACAGCGTTATAAACATGGCCAGAAACAAACATGACCGTGATGATGTTAATGATAATGCTTCACAAAGCCTCTGTGAAAACAGCTTCCATGTCTGTGCTGATTGCGTTCAAATCAGCATTAGGTGTTTCCTATAACAAATGGGTCCCAAGCGCGTGTACAACGTGCTCTGTGAGCGTGCACGGCCCCCCGAGCTGTGCCAGACTCAAGCGTGCAAAGGCACGACAGTCAAGTGTTCACCTGCTGTGTGACCACAACTTTTAGCTTGCCTGTATATTGGCATCAAAATGCCTCATTTTCATCGATAACCCATCGCAAAGCATTGCGAGCTGTAGTGTGACCGTAGCTTAATGAGGCGGATGTGACGTTGGATGCAACCCAGCAATTGTACCCTACTACCAGTAAAAAATTAGCTTCAACTTGGAAAAAAAATCCACGACCCACTAGATGGCGCTTCACAGCCCACTAATGGGGCACGGCCCAGCGGTTGAGAAACGCTGCCCTAAAGCGTCATACTGTAGCATAGCGGCCCTGCTACGCTTAAAGGAGAACTGAAGCCATTTTTAAACTTGCTTTATTTCTTAATTAACATGTTGTTCAATTACGTTTTCGGTTTAAGTAACCTTATATCGTGACTCATATTGGCAACTAATTGCAATTAAATATTATACTTATCAGCCTATTCGGTTTTTAGCCATGTTGAATGAATTTAGTTCGTTCGGTCCACGGCAGGCGTCGCTTATCCGCGCGATCTTCATGAGACTTGTGTGAGACTTCGAAATAATTGAATAAAATCACCTGTATTGAATAAAATCACATGCTATGTTGTACTTTATCATCGAGTTTAGTGCTAGAATTGGAGTGTTGCTGAGTTTATGAGCAGGTGTGCTGTGCTTCAGGCGTCTCATGTTTTTCATTGCTTACGCGAGTTTCACTGTGGGTTTAATCCGCTGGATTGGCTCTCGTACACAGGCCACCAGTGGCTTTGTTAGTGCGCGTGTTAGGCTTTTTGTTTTCACTGTAACCTTCATAAAATTGAAACGTGCTCGCACACAACTTTCTCATGGGGAGCTGGGGAATTCCTCGTTCTTCTTTGTCTCTTCCCCTCTTACTCCTCTGTTCGGTTCCTCATCATCTCGCTTTTTCTCTCCAGCCCTCAATTTCCTCTCTCTTCCTCCCCGCTTGTCTGTGCCACTCCTGTCCCTTGCTAATACATTACTGCAGCACGCACTGATCAGAGAGGTGTATTCATTGTTTTCAGCTGAGAAGTGTTGACACAGCAGCTTCAGCAGTAGCATTGTGGGCCGTGGACTTTGCCGCTGCTTCTGCTGCTTCTTCCAAGGCTTTTCAACAGGAAATGGACAGGGACCAGAGCCAGGGGTGAGACTGTACTGCCCAGATCTAATTAACCTATAGAGGTCTTTATATCTGTGCTGACTAGCATAAAACTTATACCATTACCACTAATAGATAGCTGAACAATGCATCTTGTAACAAGCCAAGAAGTTTTGGATGGAATTCCACCACGAATAATAAAATATTAGAGGTGCAAAAAAAAAAAAAAGTCTGCTGCAAAGTGATGCATTGATCTGGCGATTTATGTAAAGGCCATTCAACTCCATTCATTTTGGAATGTTCCATTAAACTGCAGTCTATTATGATAAGATTCACTAAAGTGTATTTATTTATATCCATCCATCCATCCATTATCCATAACCGTTTATTCTGTACAGGGTCATGGGCAAGCCGGAGCCTATCCCAGCTGACTATGGGCAAGAGGCAGGGTACACCCTGGACAAGTCGCCAGATCATCACAGGGCTGACACATAGAGACAAACAACCATTCACACTCACATTCACACCTACGGTCATTTTACAGCCACCAGTTAGCCTAACCTGCATGTCTCTGAACTGTGGGGGAAACCGGAGCACCCGGAGGAAACCCATGGGGAGAGCATGCAAACTCCACACAGAAACCCCCGTCAGCCACTGGGCTCGAACCCAGAACCTTCTTGCCTTGAGGAGACTGTGCTAACCACTACACCACCGTGCCACCCAAGATATTGAGTGTATTTTAATATAATTAGACTTGTGCCAAAATGATTGACTAGAATTATTTAATGATTTTTGTAGTCATTTAAAGAGATTAAAATGTCCTTCAGGGTAGTGACGTCAGAAAATTTTAGGTATGTGTGTGTATATATAGTGTGTGTGGGTTTAAAAAAAATCATTTATTTACATGGCTTATTTGGTAAATGGATGCTCTTTTGTGGCAAAAGCTCACATTGTCTTCCTTTCCTTGTCTCTCCTGATGATGATGATGATTGATGGATGGATAGCGACATGTTGATTGACTTGGGTGGCAAGCAGAAGCCCAACAGAAACAGCAGGACCACTGGACTGCATTTCTCCAGGGGTTTGTGGGACTGACTGAGCAGATGGCCATCACAATGGATCCAGGAATCCTGAGCTGAGATAACAAAAGGCCCTTTCTGCTTGCTGTGTGTGTTTTGAGAGGGAGGAAGGATGTGTGGGCATGTGTGTACACGTGTGTGACAGTGAGAGATTGGCTGCTCAGTTTGCCCCTGATGTGACTGCAAGTGTGTGTGATGACAATTAGATTTACGTCGAGGTTGCAAGGGCTGAAAGAGAAAGCTGGAGTGCAGGTCAGAGGGCGCTGCTCGAAAGGGTCGGCGTCCCATGAGGCGACATTGCGGTGACGTAGAGTGGGGAAGGGGACTGAGAAGTGATGGTCTAACTGTCATCACACACACCACAAAGTAAAGAAGGGGAAAAGTGTCTGTCCTTTCCAGCCCCTGGCGTCTCTGCCCCGTCCTCTCATGGCACATTATGATTAGCAAAGAGCAATCCCGAACATGCTGATGTTCGGGGGGGTTTTTTTGAGCTTCTATTGTGTTTTACCTCCACAGCAATATTATAGTCTCTCAACAGAGTTCTCCCACTTTATTTCCTTTCTGATGTTTTTATTATGAAATATTTGTTCCATTCCACACAAGATGCAGTGGGTCATGATGGACAGCACAGTGATGTGCTCGCGCTCCTCCCTCCTCTTCTCAGCAGGATCAAAATGGCCTGACGGAAATGTGCCGTAGTTAATATTTCACAATACCAAGTGTGTCCTACATCTATTGCTCTTTTTTAATCCCTGTTAAATTATTCTTCCGTAAAATGCTCTCAAAAATTTAGACCGTTTCATTTTTTTTTTTTTTTTGGACTGTTGTAAACATGTGACCTGCTGATTTCTGAATTACATTACACGGCCCATCACATGTTCTTGCCTGCTGACCGTCAGATGTCAGATATTAGCCCTGTACATCTCGCTCAACACGAAATCTGGTAGCTGAAGAACTGGCAGTTAAGCTTGTGGGCTCCTCAGTGGCTCTGAGATCAGATGAGAACTGATCATTTCTGCTGATTTTACCACATAGGCTACATTCTGCCAGCACATTATGAGGATGTTGCTGTTTCTATTCTGAATTTGACAGCTGGAGATGCTGCGTGGGAGGTTAAAAAAAACCTCTGGAAATTACTAAGATCTGATCTCTGCGTCCTTGTAACTCTGAGTAAGTGATGTTTGTGTACAGCAAGTATGTTGATCCACATGAGTCCTCCAGTCCCTTTAGCCTGAGTTAAATCCAAGTACTCACTCCTCTCTCTAATCATTCTGTCTGATCTGATATTATCTCATGCCTATAGTTATATTCAGCTTATGTGTGATGCACAAAGGTCCAAGGCCACTAGGGGGCCACATGAGTAAGTTAGTTGGAAACTGAAAAGTAAAATACAAACTGATACAACATTTTCAAACCAAAACTAAAAACATAAATAGGTTTTGCTAGATTCATACTTGTACTGTCTTGACCCTTTGTTCAAACAATATGCTTCACATGGAGCATCATGAAGGTCAGCATTCATGCCTTTACTTGTGTGGAATTTCACAAGAATTTTGCATGGTATCCATTCATTTCCATCCATCCATCCATCCATCATTTTCCCATCCATGCATCCATCCATCCATCCATCCATCATTTTCCCATCCATCCATCATTTTCCCATCCATCCATCATTTTCCCATCCATCCATCATCCATCATTTTCCCATCCATCCATCATTTTCTGTTCATCTGTCCATTTATCCATCCATCATTTTCCCATCCATCCATCCATCCATCCATCCATCCATCCATCATTTATCCATCCATCCATCCATCCATCCATCATTTTCCCATTCATTCGTCCATCCATCCATCCATTCATCCATAATTTTACCATCCATCCATCCATCCATCATTTTACCATCCATCCAGCCATCCAGCCATCATTATCCCATCCATCTATAATTTCCATCCATCCATCCATCCATCATTTTTCCATCCATCCATCCATCCATCCATCCATCCATCCATCCATCCATCCATCCATCCATCCATCCATCCATCATTTTCCCATCCATCTATAATTTCCAGCCATCCATCATTTTCCATCCATTCATCCATCTATCCATCATTTTCCCATCCATTCATCCATCTATCCATCATTTTCCCATCCAGCCAACACTTTCCCATCCATCAATCCATCCATCGTTTTCCCATCCATCATTTTCCCATCCATCATCCATCCATCCAGTCAGCATTTTCCCATCCATCCATCCATCCATCCATCCATCCATCATTTTTCTATGCTGCATCACAAGGCATCATAACCCACTATGTGGAGGGGGGTGGGAATAGCTTCCTTGTTCTGCATACATGAGCTCACAGACTCCTGTGATTGGCTGGTGTTGCTCTGATTGACAGGGAACAGAGAATAAAGTCATCCCACCCTGACGCACGGCTAGTTTTGCTCTTTTGACTCCCGGCTGTGGCCTTGTCAAGATTCAAGCATCATAATGTCCTGATAAAAAGGGCAACAGCTTATTGTTGCACCACTCAGGGTCTCTATTACACACATCATACAAATTCCTATGCAAGCTGTTACTATAGAAACGATCTCATATTATATTGAGTGCATTAATATAAACCTGTGATTTGCTTCATAGCCAAAATTAGCAGCGCTCCTGTTATAGAAAACTTCCACACCATCTGTCCATTCAGATAGTAGAGAACTCGAACCTTCCTTTTAGCAGTATAGCATTATAGTTTTGTCTGTGAACAGGAAGTTAAATACACATGGTGGTTTTATGGACTATTCCAGTGTTGGTCTGTCTGTTAATATTAGTATGTAATTTTCATTTCTGGCCACCACCACTTTTCCTCAATATTGCCTTTAAGAGAAATAAAAAATGGAGCTCTCCTTCAGGAACTGAATCAGGTGTATTACAACTCAGGAGGAGTTTTCTCCCAGGAGGAGGATTTTCCATCCACTGTAATATAACCTTAAATTTGGCTTGTGAATTTCAGACATTACCCACAAACCCACCCTTCTAGGCAGCTCTTTCTATCTCTCTAGCAGCCATTCTAATTCTAATCTTGGAGTTGTGACCTTTAATACCCCTCGCGCCGATATATTCTGCCATACTGCGTGTTCCTCTCAAGCTGTGAGCCGGAGAGTGATGAACGTGATGAATGTGGAGAGGAAAGCTGTCAGCAGGTCTGCAGCTCGACGTCTCCTCCTCACCAGCATTATGGCAGTACATAAATGGACGGCTAGTTTATTTCTCCGTTTGTTCAGAAGAGTGTCCGTAATGAAAACGTGGCCGTGACCAGACGGAGCTGAATATTCTGGACTGGATAACTGGATATCATTTCACGAGCACGGCGTGAAACAGAGATTAGAGGCTTGTGGTGTTCCTTCTCTCAGTAAATATTGTCCATACTATTTGTAGCAATGATGGGACATTTTTAAATCTAGCTGTGATCAAGGAGTGTAGCATATCAAAAGAAAGAGTATGAAGTTCTGAATTCAAAACTGGTTTTATTTCCCCCTGAGGTTAAACAGAACAATAGTTACAGTCGTTTGAAATTTTGAATTTTTTTACATTTGAAATTTTTTTCTCCGTCAGCCTTATTTGGCTGCTTCCAGCAATATACATCCATATTGAGAAAGTAAAGCACCTTCAGGAGCAATTCTTGTGTCCAAAAATAACCTTTTGCTGCACAATTTTTTATTTATTTAGAAATTTAATTGCATTACTTGCATAGTGAGATGGGGTAAACTACTCAAATCAGTTTCAACAAGTGTTGCCAGGCAAAACAAACCTCGCCTGGCAGCACTTATTTTATACCTATGTTGATAATGGTAATATTTCTCAATCATTAGCGGTCAGGTTATAGTCCTATGAAAATGTATGGCCTTGAGTTTGACATTTCAAAGTCATTCAAGGTCAAAGGTCATGGTGCCAAATGAAAGCCCATATAGCTACTTTCTATAAGTTGATAAGGGTAAATATCTGTCTACCATCAACTGTTTTCAAGTTATAGCCCTCTGAAAATCCGTGACCTTGCGTTTGACCTTTCAGGGTCACTCAAGGTCAAAGATCATGGTGCCAAATGAAAGGTCATATGGGAGTTCCTATATGCTCATAATAGTAAACATCTGTCTATCGGCAACCGTTTTTGAGTTATAATGGAAAATGTTATTTTGACCGAAAGGTTGACCTTTCCGGTGACCTTGACCTTCACCTTGACCCGATTACCCCCAAAATTTAATCAGGTAATCTATGGACCATTACCCATCTACCCTGAAAATTTGAAGTTGATCAGTGCAACTGTCTAGATGCTAGATTGTTGACAGACAGACACACAAATAAACAAAGTCAAAGGTCATGGTGCCAAATGAAAGCCCATATATGACTTCCTATATGTTAATAATGATAAACATCTCTTTATCTCTAAATGTTTTCGAGTTATAATGGAAAATATGCAAATTTTACCAATGACCTTGACCCCCCCAACTGCTAAGAAAACTATGAGAGATACCCCATCATGTACTGTAGCATATCAAAAGAAGCAGAATTGAAAGATGAACATTTTGTAATTGGTTTGAAGTAAATATGATGAATATGAAGGAAGATATTGTGAAAAAAACGATGGTGGCCTTGACCGGATGACCCTCGAAATGTTGGAGGTTCTATTTGAGACCAATGCCCATCTATCCTGAAAGTTTTATGAAGATTGGTCTAGCCGTTTTCCCATAATGTTATTAACAAAAAAACAAAGAAACCCCACTGAAAACAATACCTCGCCCGCTGGTGGACTCCGTCCCAGGCGAGATGATAACTGAGCAATTATAGGTATTTTACTGGCCATTGTACCGAATCATTCAAAACCAACTAAAGATCATTAAGAATAAAAGCAATCTACATAGATTCCTTTTAAAGTATTAAGTCTGTCCTCTCTGACTGTATTCTCTTCTCTACAACTCGCCTAATTGGCATACAAACGCCCCTTATTGCATGTGATGGCACAACAAGGCAAAAGGTGGCAGCACAGTTCCTCACGTTACCTTTCAGAGGGCGGCACTCAAAAGCGCTATGTATTACATGTTTCTGGTCAAACATGTAATACAAACATTCCCCCACATCCCTGAACCTTCTCTTTTTTTCTCTGTCCCCCAGAATCCAATATTTTTATTGTTTTCCATTGAAGGATACACATCTATTAACCTTGACTAGAACTTCCGCTGTTTCTGGCAGGCTTCCGGTTTGACCAAAATGACCATGAAAAGGCCCACCAGGGGTCATGATTGTTCCTGACCTCTGGTATCGATTTCAGCCAGTGTCGACCAATAGAAAGCAAGCTTGAGTCTAATGTCACGGGTGGCACGTCATCGGCTTTCAACCAAAATCCAGCATGGCCGCACCCAGCGGTTTCACCGTCAACATTCAGAAAAAAGATCGCTGTGTCAAAAGTAATCAGTATCGTGCAAATCCGAGTGCATATTCTGAAAATTCAGGTTTTTTCCTGTAAAATACCCAATTCTTGTGAAGCTGAACGTACTTTTTATATTGGTACACGGCAATCGAAAAATTTCAGTTTGCTATGTAAACAGATCGATGCTTCCCACACAGCAAGCACTGCTGGCATACTGTAATTTTTTTTTTCATTACAAAATTGTGGTCACCCATTAATTACCATCTCTCCTTCAGCTCTCTTACATCCTCCTCTTTGACTATGAAAAGCTCCTTTCAGCTCACGTTAAGTGCTTAATCTCTGATCTTATGTGTTGATTCGGCTCTTGCTGCACAATGGGTGCAAATTATCCCAGGTAGCCGAATACACAATGAGCTCTCAGACCGTTCCAAGCCCCTTTGAAGGTTCCGATTAATGATGCAATACTTCAATGCACCCTTTTCCACTCCACAGGCTAATGGCTGACCAGCCGTGCTCTAGTGTCCTCTCACCTTTGACCTCGGCTCAGTGTCATTAAAATGAGCAGTGGTACTTGAGTTATGCTTATTTGTGCACATATCAGTTCTGATCAAGCTGCAAGGCTTGAGTGATGGGGCAGGAAAATTTGTTCCTTTGTAAGGACTAGAGGAAGGTCATGTTTATTGTCGTACATGTACACAAGAAATTTTCTTTGTAAACCAAGGTTATTGTAGAGGAGCGTGACTTGGTGTCCTCCAGCTGAAGCTACAGGAGAATGAGTTTATTATTAAATCTGTCACGCTACAGAGAGTTGTGCTCCCAGCATGAAATTCCTGGTTTACACCGAGTTTTTTAGTCAGCTCCTTCTGTTGGTTTATTAGCGTTTCAGATTTAGAGCTCATTAAAATCACCTTGCTCTGTAACCTCGGCTGCCTCTGAAGTGTCCTCGGTTGCTGAGCCAATTCTCCATGGAGCTTTCGAGAAAAGCCATGCTCGTTCTATTTTGTGCGATGTGAGACAGGAGTCTTTGCTCTCTGCCTTGCTCTCTGTTCTAAATTTCTGGGTCATCTTCAGGATGAGGTGAGGCCCAGGGAGCGCAGCAGAGATTGTTTGGCACTTCTCCTAACCTGGCTGGTTTGATAGATTGCCACCCGTGGAGAGAGAGGGAGAGGAAAGAGGCCAACCTGGTGTATTGCCATTACAGTTTGAACACGCAGTCTTGGCTTTATGTGAGAAATAGAAGAGATAGAAATGGTGAGAACATCCAGGCCGTCAAACTGTAAGACGAGAGAAATGAAGGCTTACAGAACAGATGGTCAAACCGCAGTAATCCTTAAAAGACTTGAAGTACAAGCAACTGGGGGAGTGTGAAATTTGAGTTACAGAAAGATTCAGGCCATACGACTGAAAGCAGCTGTGATGCGTCTCAAAGTGAAATATATACCGACTATTGCCGAACTTCTGGTTTGACGGAAAACACCCAATTTATGTTTTGCTTAATTAATTGAAATCCTCTGAAATAAATGCTGCATTTCTCTGTAGTATTCATAGGATTTTGCATAATAGGACAGCATTGAATTAAATGATGTAATGGCCAAGAAATGCAGCATGTGTTTGCTATTTCCTTGACATTGAGACATGGCTCAGGAATTCTAGCCCAATATGACGAGATAAAACCGGGACATTAAACTTTGCAATACTTTGGAGTATACACTGCCTGGCCAAAAACAAAAGGTGCTGTTTGGCTTATCCTGTGAGGGTTGCAGGCAAGCTGGAGCCCATCCCAGCTGACTATGGGCAAGAGGTGGGGTACACCCTGGACAAGTCGCCAGATCATCTCAGGGCTGACGCATTGTGACAAATGACCCTTCACACTCGCATTCACACCTACGGCCAATTTAGAGCCGCCAATTAACCTAACCTGCATGTCTTTGGACTGTGAGGGAAACCCACACAGACATGGGGAGGACATGCAAACTCCACACAGAAAGGCCCCCGTCAGCCATTGGGCTCGAACCCAGAACCTTCTTGCTGTCAGGTGACAGTGCAAACCGCTACACCACCCTGTTTGGATACAAAGAAGCAAATTAATTACTGCAGTGATCAACATGTTTCAGCTGGCAACAATTCTTTTAACCCTACCTGATGCCCCATCGGCGAGTGGCCTAGTGGTTAGTGTGTCCGCCTCTCTATCAGGTCAGGTCATACCAAAGACCATCATAAAAACGGTGCCTACTGTCATCTGGCAAGGCACGCTGCAATACAGATGTGAGTGGGGAGTCAAACTCACGCAATTACCAGAGGACTAGCCCCCCCACTGTAACCCTAGCGATGTAATATAGGCAAGAGGCCGAGGGCTACGAAACCGAGATCGGTGCCGCCAAATGCGCCATGAATGGTGCGGGAAGGACTTTGACTTCCTGATGCAGTGAGTAGCTTCTCATTTCTTAAACAACCATATCGGAAAAGGTGTCATGGAAAAGTTGCTGTGTTTCAGAAGGGTCAAATTATCGGCCTGCATCAAGCAAAGAAAATAACTAAGGAGATTGCTGAAATGACCGGAATTGGGTTAAGAACTGACCACAGCATTATTAAAACTTGGAAGGATAGTGGTGACCTATCAATTTTGCGCAAGAAATGGGGTCAGAAAAAAATGACCGACTATGATCAGAGATCACTTAAACACTTGGTGAAATTGAATGGTTAAAAAAAAAATCAACAGTAGAATTCATGGCTATGTTTTATAGTAAAAGTAAAAGCATTTCCACACTCACAATGCAACTTCAAAGCAACAGAATGAGGTCATGTGGTCTGATGAGTCCAGATTTACCCCATTCCTGAGTGATGGGTGTGTCAGGGTAAGAAGGGAAGCACATGAAGCGATCCATCCATCATGCATAGTGGCCACTGTACAAACCTCTGGAGGCAGTGTTATGATCTGTGGTTGCTTCAGTTGGTCAGGTCGAGGCTCAGCAACGTTTTGGGGTAATAAAATGAAGTCAGTTGATGACCTGAATGTACTGAATGACCAGGTTATCACATCAGTGGATTCCTTGATGGCACGGGAATATCCCAGGATGTCAATGCCAGGATTTGTCAGGCTCAGGTTGTGAAAGAGTGGTTCAGGAAGCATGAGGAATCATTTTCATACATGAATTGGCATCATAGAGTCCCAACCTTAACTTCATGGAAAGTTTTTCAGATGTGCTGGAGAAGATTTGACAGAGTGGTTGGACTCTCCTGTCATCAAGACAAGATCTTTGCAAATATGAATGCAACTCTGGATAGAAATAAATGTTGTGGCGTTGCATAAGTTTGTCGAAACTTAAATGCCATGGTGAATGCATGCTGTAATTTTTTTGGGGGGGGGCCAGGCAGTGTATATTTACCTCGCCCGGGACGGAGTATCCAGGGGGCGAGGTATTGTTTTCAGCGGGGTTTGTTTGTCTCTTTGTTGTTGTTGTTGTTGTTTTTTTGTTAGCAACATTATGGGAAAACGGCTGGACCAATCTTCATGAAACTTTCAGGATAGATGGGCAGTAGTCTCAAATAGAACCTCTAACATTTTGAGGGTCATCTGGTCAAGGTTACCAAAAAGGTGAAAATATTTTTTTTCACAATATCTTACTTCATATTCATCATATTTACTTCAAACCAATTCCAAAATGTTCATCTTTCAATTCTGTTTCCAGTGATATGCTACATGATGAGGTATCACTCATAGTTTTCTTAGTGGTTGGGGGTCAAATATCGGGGGGGGTCAAGGTCATTGGTAAAATTTGCATATTTTCCATTATAACTCAAACGGTTAGAGATGGAGGGATAATTATCATTATCAACATATAGGAAACCATATGGGCTTTCATTTGGCACCATGACCTTTGACCTTGAATGACTTTGAAATGTCAAACTCAAGGTCATGGATTTTCATAGGACTATAACCTGACAGCTGATGATTGAGAAATATTACCATTATCAACATATAGTTATAAAATAAGTGTTGCCGGGAGAGGTTTGTTTAGCCTGGCAGCACTTGTTATATTCAGATTTGAAGTGGGCATGATCTGTACCAGGTTTTTTTTTTTTCTTTCTTTCTTTTCATGTTAAGCCTACCAACATTATATGAAAAATAGGGCTGCTGGAAAAAGAAGTCAAATTTTAGATGCAAATTACAACAAGTAGCTATTTGCAGAACATAACTTTATTTAATCACTGAACCAGACACTGTATGGAAGTTTCTGGAAATCTTTGTATTTTTCTCATGGGACTGAGTAAGCAAGCTAACAGTCTAATCTAATAATCGATAAAATTCTGATCTCATCTCATTATCTCTAGCCGCTTTATCCTGTTCTACAGGGTCGCAGGCAAGCTGGAGCCTATCCCAGCTGACTACGGGCAAAAGGCGGGGTACACCCTGGACAAGTCGCCAGGTCATCACAGGGCTGACGCTGAGACACAGACAACCATTCACACTCACATTCACACCTACGGTC
This sequence comes from Neoarius graeffei, assembly GCF_027579695.1. Taxonomy (NCBI): domain Eukaryota; kingdom Metazoa; phylum Chordata; class Actinopteri; order Siluriformes; family Ariidae; genus Neoarius; species Neoarius graeffei. The sequence goes on from NC_083593.1 coordinate 21,397,625, forward strand.
AATTTAGAGTCACCAGTTAACCTAACCTGCATGTCTTTGGACTGTGGGGGAAACCGGAGCACCCGGAGGAAACCCACGTGGACACGGGGAGAACATGCAAACTCCGCACGGAAAGGCCCTCGCCGGCCACGGGGCTTGAACCCGGATCTTCTTGCTGTGAGGCGACAGCACTAACCACTACACCACGGTGCCGCCATATATATATATATATATATATATATATATATATATATATTTCATGCATGCACAGAGTGCCCTCAACAATTATTGGCACCCCCTGTAAAGATAAGTTAAAAGGGTTATAAAAGGATCCAACTTTTGGTGAAGTTGCTTCATCTCCCACTGAAAAAAATGAGAAAAATCCAACCTTTAATTGAAATAGATTTATTCAGAGAACAACAAATTGGGGTGTGTAGGAACTTTCTCGCTGTAATCCAGGACTTCCTGATTAACTGGGGTATAAATATGAGGTGACAAACAGGTCAAATTCCCTTAGTCATCCATCAACATGGGAACGATAAGAGAACCTAAAAACCAAATGAGGGAGAAGTGTGTTAACCTTCATAAGTCAGGGAAAGGTTTTATATATATTATTTAATATTATTTAATATTTAAATAGCTACTTACCTGAAAATGTCCATTTCTACTGTTAGGGCAATGATGCAAAAAAAAAAAAAAAAAGGGACCATCAGGAACTGTTACACACTTGCCTGGAAGAGGACCCAAGTTTATTTTGCCCTCACATACAGTGATGAGGTTAAGAGAGGTTTAAAAAAAATCTCCAAGGATCAGTGTTGGTGAATTACATGAAAAAGTAAAACCTTGGGGTTTCCAAGTCTCCAAAACCACCATCAGATGCCACCTCTATGTAGTTTTCTGTCAGTTAAGCAAAAACGTAAGCACCTGAAGTTTGCAAAATGCTACCACAACTTTGATTCAAACTGTTTTCTATGTTCTGATGTAACAAAATGGAGCTTTTGGGCAATGATCACTCAAGATGAAAAGAACCCGATCCCCTCTGTAAAATACGGTTCAGGTTCTGGGATGTTTTGGGGCTGTTTTTCCTCCAAAGGCCCTGGAAACCTTGTTAGGGTACAGGGCATCATGGACTCCATGGAATATCAGGACATTTTAAATCCGAATCTGGCTGCCTCTGCCAGGAAACTAAAACTGGGTCATCACTGGATGTTCCAGCGGGACAATGATCTGAACCACATGTCCAAATCAACAGTAAAACAGTTAACTGACCATAGAATCACACTTCTGCCATGGCCATCTCAGTCCCCTGACCTGAAAATCTGTGGGCTGAGCTGAAGAGGAGAAGCACAAGGAGGGCCTCGGACCCTGAATGATGTGGAGAGATTGTATAAAGAGGAATGGTCTCAGAAGCCCTGCTCTGTATCTCCAACCTAGTAAAATGTTATCGGAGAAGATTCAGTGCTGTTTTACTGGAAAAGGGAGGGTGTAGAAAGTATTAAATGCAGGGGTGCTGATAATAGCTGCATATGTGTTTTTGTTGAAAATAATGATTTCTTGTTGATGGCTTTGTTTTTTCTCTGAATAAATTTCTCAATTCGAGGTTGGATTTTTCTCATTATTTCAGTGCGAGACGAAGCAACTTCACCAAAAGGTGGATTCTTTTCTAACCCTTTTCACTGATCTTTACAAGATGTGCCAATAATTCTGGAGGGCACTGTACACACACGCACGCGCGAAGCATACGCTTGTATTATATCTGCAGTCTGATGAATATGAAAGCATTCAGCTTATGATGATCCACCAAGATAAAGTGAACACTCATTTATTTGTTTGTTCCACATAAACCCTTTTAATCCTTTTAAATTGTGTTATTTACAAGTTGTATGCTCCATTTTTATCATACATGTATAATTCAATCCCAGGAAATTGTAAAAATGGGAAAAAATATATGTATTTCCCCCCCTGAGTTTTTACCATTGAAAGTTTTTACTCTAAATATATGAGATTATATATACGGTATATAATATAAAACAACTCCCAGGATTAACCTGCGACCCTGACTCCTGTTGTGCAGAACCTGGAAGTGTGAAAAGGATCTGTTTACTAATTTTCCAGATGAGTGGCTGTGCTGAGGGGTTGCGTAGCTTTTCATCGTTTGTGTAAAAAGCACTACTGATTTCTTCTCAAGGCCATTTGGAGCATGTTTAGTCAATTACCATCCCTATGGCTATCAAACTACATATTGTCTGAGTTGTCTGCGTTTTGAGTTATTTGTTTTGGCTCCTGCCTGTAACGAAAAGCTTCAGAATGCATGGGCGAGGGGGCGGAGAGTCTCAGCCCTCGTCCTGACAGTCTGAGGGAGGATGCCATGTTCTCGAGCTCACTTTAAAACTGAACACGATGCCAGTGTTGCTGGAGCTCATGCCAGCTGCTTCCCTCCCTTTGGCACTGGCCTTGAGTGGATTGCTAGTCTTGCAGTTGCATAATTAGATGCTCAGCGGTCCACTCGAACAGGTTCGCTCATATCTCTGGCTCGTCGCCCAATTTCAGTTTTACCTCCAATTCATCAAAGCCTTCGGTCAAACAGCATGGACGTGATTGGAAATGAAGGATTCGTATTGGATTGTTAAGCATAATTTTAGAGCGTGAACATTTGTTATACTGCGACACACTCTAAAATTATGATTATGGTCATAGTCTCCGTTTTTCAAAACTGCCTAAAAGGAGGTGAACAGTAAACAGCATTGTATGTTCCGTAATTTGATGCACTTTTTTTTTTGATGCACATCCGTAAAAACTCAATTCATGGACATGGAGATCAGTTAGTCTAGCCTTGTGGAGGAAATAGCAGGAAGCCAGATGGTTAGTCATGAACCTCTGCAGTCCTTGACCTTCAAAGCAAATGGTGAGAGAGAGAGAGAGAGAGAGAGAGAGCTAGCAGCTGGCAGTTCACACAGTCATCACATCAGTCTAATTTAAAGGAATAGAAAATGCAAAGTAAATACATGCATGGGTTGGTAGCTTGTAATATTGAGATCCTGTAAGAAAAGTTTCAGGCATGTTTGACCATTTATAAGAAAGTTATGAGCGTTTTTTTTGTATCGCAGCTCTAATGCCACCGGGAGGCTGCTATGTTGCCTGTTGGAAGGGCGATGCGTGACGTCATTTGGGTGCAAGGCTGAGTGTATACTTCAGTACTGAAGGGGCAAAGCAAAAGGTCTACTAAGGTGACAATGTCGGGTTTTTTTTCACTATACATCTGAAGCAGTGTATTAATGAGCTTCAACCCTGACTTCTGAACAAACCTGAACTCTTTACCTGTAAAACGAGGCTGAAACTATGCGTTATACCACTCGCTAGCATGCTCTTGACTCATTCATGAAAAACTTTCTCATCAAGAAGTCCCCAGGCTAGCCTACCGTAATTACCGTAGTAGGCAGTCCAACCCCCGCGGCAACGCAGAAAGAGGGTAAACAAACACTGCTTTACTATACAGGATTCATGTGAACATTACAGCAGGATGCAGTTGTACGGAAAAAGGCGGAGATATTGCCAGAAACACCCGAGCTGCTGGTATGGTATGGATTTATCTGGTAGAATTCATACATGTAAAAAGATACAGTATAAATAGCACTGAAGAAAACACAAAGTATAAAATACACTTATTTCCAATGTGGTCCTCTTGATGACAGCAGGAAACAAATTATAAGAGACAAAAATTGAGAAAATTGTATACACAATGATGAAAGTCATAAACAAAAAAGTATGCTAACTGTAATGATCACGGAGTACAACTAGATTACAGAAATGGCACCAAAATGATTAAAAATTACTTATATATACACATCATAAAACTGGATTTGGAATTTACTTCATAAAAACTGTTTCACCCCTTTCTTAAAATGATCACGTGTTTGACTAGATTGCACTGATCGAGGTCAGCTGTTCCACAAACAAATTCCTGTATACCTAAAAGAACTCCGAATGGTTTCCGTAAAGTGTGACGTCACTTACAATACACGGCCGTATTCGACAATATGGACCACAGCGCCAGCGACATTTCTTCACCGATTTTCTCGAGTATTTCGGACAATGACACGAATAGCGATGATGATCATGATAAACAAGCATTACCATATCAATTAGTTACACACAAGTGAACAATATTTATAGAGATGTTTTAGTTAGTCATTACCGAGGCTTTTTTGGCAATACTAAATCCAAGCAAGACGCCCAACAAACATCAAGCCGCTTAGCTGCATCAGCAATTATTACATTTATGCACAAAGAAACTCAAAATAACAATCATGCTTAATAAAAAGTTAGGGAAGCCATAAAAAGTGTTTTCTTACCCTTTGAAGTTCTCTTTTGCGGACTACTGACCGTGTTGTCTCGTTTGTCTTGTTCGCTTTTTGGCCGAAGATTGCGGGAACCGCATCTGGATTCAGCGCTGGCTTGTACGGTATTCCTAATGCTGGGGCATCCGAGTTGTTTGAGTGAAACAATTTTCTTCAAAATGTTCCAAGCAGACGAGCTGCGTAAAGCAGTGTTTGTTTACCCTCTTTCTGCATTGCGCCGGGGGTTGGACTGTCTACTACGGTAATTACGGTAGGCTAGCCTGGTGACGTCTTGAAGTTTTTCATGAATGAGTCAAGAGCATGTTAAGCATGCTAATGAGTGCTTATGCTCCCAGGGACCTGGAAAAGCTTGCACACTTGCCTCTTCAACAGATTTAGGTAAGTCAGATTATATGCAGATCTGTTCGTGGGTAGTCTAGCAAGGTTACAGTCCGCAGAACGAGGCTGTCATGGCAGCACTACTTGTACCGGGGATATAAATATGGAAAGTTACCTCCCTCCATTCAGTCACATAGGAGTAGATCAGCTGTACACTATTCCCTCACCGTTTATCAGTGACATCAGTATCATCTTTCCCCCTCAACTTTTTTTTGTTAGAGAAATGGAATTTAAATTTTTTTTCATATAAACTTTTAATGAAATAATCTCTAGCCAGGGCGGCACGGTGGTGTAGTGGTTAGCGCTGTCGCCTCACAACAAGAAGGTCCTGGGTTCGAGCCCCATGGCCGGCGAGGGCCTTTCTGTGCGGAGTTTGCATGTTCTCCCCGTGTCCACGTGGGTTTCCTCCGGGTGCTCCGGTTTCCCCCACAGTCCAAAGACATGCAGGTTAGGTTAACTGGTGACTCTAAATTGAGCGTAGGTGTGAGTGTGAATGGTTGTCTGTGTCTATGTGTCAGCCCTGTGATGACCTGGCGACTTGTCCAGGGTGTACCCCGCCTTTCGCCCGTAGTCAGCTGGGATAGGCTCCAGCTTGCCTGCGACCCTGTAGAAGGATAAAGCGGCTAGAGATAATGAGATGAGATAATCTCCAGCCAGGGGCAGCTTCAAGTCTTACTCGCTATGCGGAGCTTCTGTATCTTGCGCCCAAACGATGTCAGAGCACTGCCAGAAACGATCAGGGATATTTTTCTGATTGGTTAAAATATTTTCAATGGCGGCCTCCATGAAATCGTCCATTCTGCATCGAAACTTGACTTTTGGAGACAGATATCTTAGTTGTGTGAGCTCCTTATTTTCAATTATTCACATAAATCGTTAGTTTATATCATAATCTACCTTCATAACTGTATTTTTAAAATGAGTTTTCTTTTCTTTTAAGGTACTGTAACTGAATAATGGTTTTTGAAATCAACCATTGTACTGCATTGTTTAGAGCAGCGTTTCTCAACCACTGGGCTGCGAAGCGCCATCTAGTGGGCCGCAAATTTTTTTTTTTTCCAAGTTGAAGCTAATTTTTACTCGTAGTAGGGTACAATTGCTGAGTTGCATCCGATGTCACATCTGCCTCATTAAGCTACAGTCACACTACAGCTTGTGATGCTTTGCGATGGGTTATTGATGAAAATGAGGCGTTTTGTTGGCGATGCATGGCAATATACTGTACACGTGAGCTAAAAGTTGTGGTCACACAGCACGCAAACACTTGGCTGTCGCACCTTTGCACACTTGAGTCTGGCGCAACTCGAGCGGCCACGCCCACTCAGAGTCCATTGTGTGCACACTTGGGACCCAGTCATTATGGGAAACACCTGATACTAATTTGAGCGCAATCAGCGTGCACAGATATGGACACTGTTTTCACAGAGGCTTTGCAAAGTATCATCATCACGGTCACGTTTGTTTCTAGCCATGTTTATGACGCTGCTTAAATACTCTGCTTTATGATTCTGCTTTTGTTTGTTTTTGTAAATATCACACCTGCTAATAAAGACTCTTCCTGCACTTAGATCTGTCTACCGCCGTCTATCTTGTAGTGTCCTGATTCCCAGATCTTTAACCCAGCCATATAAAAAGTTGTACTCCTCCATGCTCTTCCAGGTTTTCATCTGTTTGTCCGTGTAGAACGATGTCTGCAGCACCAGGTAGTTTGAGATGTCAGGGAACTCACCGGATGGATAATTTTCCAACTCGGAGGAAAACTCCTTCATTGTTAGCATGTAAGGATCTAATCCCATTGAGTGGTTTCATATCCACTTCTTTTGAGTGGACTTCTTGGTTTTAATAACTTGCTTGTTTGCTGAACACAAACATGGCAGTAAGTTCTTGTGTTAATGGACCAGACACCACTTTTGGATCATTAATCCCTTCTGACTGAGAATGCCCTGCATGCATGGTTTGGCTTCTGGCACATCCATACAGGTTTAAATACAATATCTACAATTAAAAACAGCTTGTTTTTATTGCATTTATTTAATTCCTGGGCTCCCGTCGGTAACAGGGAGTGATGTTGCATCCCATTAATACACTTTACGGTAGATTATTAGATTCTAATAGAATAGATGAACCAAAATAATCAGGAATCTTTTTTTTTTTTAATGAGCCCCGAGTCATTACAAATACAAATAGGTGGGCCTCGAAGCAGAAAAGGTTGAGAACCCCTGGTTTAGAGCAGCGTTTCTCAACCTTTCTCACCATCCTCCACATCTCCCTCCTCTCACTCACCCAGTTCAGCGTCACTCAGGCGGGTTACTCAGCTGATGAGTCACATCCAGGGACATGGAGATGGAAAAACGTCAGAATGTGCAGGGCGGTGGCACTCCAGGACCAGAAATGAGAACATTTATTGTCGAATTAATTAATATTGATAAAATGTGTATTGGTTTTTAAACCTCCCGCACTCTTCACAAGGAATATTAGATCATGTCGTCTGAACACAGATTTATTACATTTATTCGAACAAATCGCTGTTTTTGGAATGTAGTGTGTGTGTGTGTGTGTGTGTGGGAGTTGCAGAATTAAAGACCATCATTTTTGAGCAAATGGATTTGACGCGTGTAATAAGACTATTTTGGCGAGCCGTGTGCGGCGATCACTGCAGCAGCCCATGAGGACACGATGCTACATACAGTATATAGATGGAAATGATGCAGTGTGTCTGATTCCCTGTTCTATAAATTATATCTGTCCATCTCCACAACAGTGCGATAATGTAGCGTGAGGAAGTAAAGGAGAGTTCAGCAGACTGAGCATCATCATTCACACAGCAGGCTTGCCAGTGTGTTCTTGGGCTTCAGTGAAGGAAATCTGAATCTACAAGCTGGTAGGGAAAACGTTCTCTCCAGCACTCAGCAGCGTCCTTTAGTTTGTCCCAAAAGGTGAAATCTTTAAGGTTTGAAGGACAACAGATACCGTGCAAGTTCAGCTTCAGGACAAGGTCATAAAGTACAGATTTCTCGCTGTGATCTTGAGAACTGTACATCAGTACTCTTAGTGTCGATTTGGATGTACAGAAGATCATGTTTAAGAATTCAAACAATTTATTCTGATCATTTTAAATATTATACAATTATATACGGACATCTGAATGAAAATTTGAAAAGCAGTCACGGAACATTTACATGTGATGTGATTTACTCTTCGTCATCTATTGTGTACACTGTTATTATTATCGAAGAAGAAGAAGCCTTTATTTATCACGCGTACACTCAAGCACAGTGAAATTCATCCTCTGCATTTAACCCATCTGAAGCAGTGAACACACACATGGACACACATTACCATAGCTACCCACTGCTCTGGGTCAGCACCTGGGCAGCAGTTGGGGGTTAGGTGCCTTGCTCAAGGGCACTTCATCCCAACCTTCAGGCTATGGCTGCCTCATGTTAGCCTATTATTATGATTATTATTATCTTATTTAAATGAACAGTAAATATGCCTACCACACATCTGCCAACAGTTTACACAACAGGAAGTTTAAAAGGGGGGGGGGGGGGGGGGGGAGGAGGGTTTAAACATCTCCAGGTAGTTTATGAAATATCTAAATATCTGAACCCAGTAAACGAACTGGCCAAAGACATCCAATCTGAGCTGATTTATATTAAGTTTGAAGTCCTGTATACTATACAGTGGTGCTTGAAAGTTTGTGAACCCTTTAGAATTTTCTATATTTCTGCATAAATATGACCTAAAACAACATCAGATTTTCACACAAGTCCTAAAAGTAGATAAAGAGAACCCAGTTAAACAAATGAGACAAAAAATATTATACTTGGTCATTTATTTATTGAGGAAAATGATCCAATATGACATATCTGTGAGTGACAAAAGTATGTTAGGATGTCTAGGATTAGCAGTTAATTTGAAGGTGAAATTAGAGTCAGGTGTTTTCAATCAGTGGGATGACAATCAGGTGTGAGTGGGCACCCTGTTTTATTTAAAGAAGAGGGATCCATCAAAGTCTGATCTTCACAACACATGTTTGTGGAAGTGTATCATGGCACTAACAAAGGAGATTTCTGAGGACCTCAGAAAAAGCGTTGTTGATGCTCATCAGGCTGGAAAAGGTTACAAAACCATCTCTAAAGAGTTTGAACTCCACCGATCCACAGTCAGACAGATTGTGTACAAATGGAGGAAATTCAAGACCATTGTTACCCTCCCCAAGGAGTGGTTGACCAACAAAGATCACTCCAAGAGCAAGGTGTGTAATAGTCGGCAAGGTCACAAAGGACCCCAGGGTAACTTCTAAGCAACTGAAGGCCTGTCTCACATTGGCTAATGTTCATGAGTCCACCATCAGGAGAACACTGAACAACAACTGTGTGCATGGCAAGGTTGCAAGGAGAAATAGAACTTTTTGGTTTAAATGAGAAGCGTTATGTTTGGAGAAAGGAAAACACTGCATTCCAGCATAAGAACCTTATCCCATCTGTGAAACATGGTGGTGGTAGTATCATGGTTTGGGCCTGTTTTGCTGCATCTGGGCCAGGACGGCTTGCCATCATTGATGGAACAATGAATTCTGAATTATACCAGCGAATTCTAAAGGAAAATGTCAGGACATCTGTCCATGAACTGAATCTCAAGAGAAGGTGGGTCATGCAGCAAGACAGTGACCCTAAGCACACAAGTCGTTCTACCAAAGAATGGTTAAAGAAGAATACAGTTAATGTTTTGGAATGGCCAAGTCAAAGTCCTGACCTTAAAGGCGTCGTGCGGTAATTTCAGCAATCAGGCTATATCATGTGTCAAAATGTCGGGTTTGGTGGGTTATTCAAGCCCCTCGGTTTCCCGCGATCTCAGTGTCACGATGCGCCCGCTACAAGCATTTAAAGTTGACGCGCACAGCCAAATTTAGGCAGCCAGCCCTTAACTAGGTCAACTTATGTGTGACGTCATACCAGTAACCTCCCTTGGGTGATGCTGGCCTGTCGCCATGTTTTCTCTATAGCGTGCGTTTACCAGAGTTGTTTACATTGCGGATTTTGTGGATTTATTCAGTTTGTGGATAGTTTTGAACACTCAAAACACTATGAAATGATGTATTAATATTCTGTGATACAAAATGCCTAATCGGTGTATTGTGTTTGGCTGTAACAACGAACACTGAACACTATTTGTGACTGTTGTTATCAATGGATCTGATTTCAAGGTCATGGCTAGGTATTGATAGAAAAAAATATTTTTTTAAAAACATGTTTTAAGTGTTTCTATGTATCAATCATTAATTGTACAAAATGATTTTCATACATTTATGTATTTGTCATATCTTTCTTTGTCACATGAAGTGTTGTCTTGATAACATATGTGGCACATAATTTTAGCAAATGGATGACAGAAGATTAATTGAAAGATTTATGCCACAGAGCTGCCTTTAACTAATAATTATCACTTATTACTGACGATTGTACGTTTACTAAACAATACAATACAAAGCTCAATACTCCCAGCCTATAACATACTGAATATCAAGTTAAAATCAACCGCAATAAAAGGAAAATGATGAAAACTGGAATATCAAGGGGTCTACTGTATCAGAAGGCCCACTGCATTTCGCAAGATCGCAAGCTGTCAAGTTGCTAGAATTCAATCTTTCTAGCTATACTTTCACCCCCTACAGCTATCAGTATTACACATAATCATAGATTAATCACACATCATTCTAATTCAAGTGAAAATGGTCTTTAAAAATACACACAAGTAGTGATTTAGTCAGAGAAACCAACCAAAACAAGTCTTCAAGTCGCCGGTCTTCTTCATTCTCGTCTTCGTTTCTGTCGTCGTCAGAACTGTCCTCATTTTCTTCTGAAGATGAGCGCTCAGGTTCAAATCTGTAAGGCTGGATACCACCAGGACATTCAGCTGTCAAAATCTCTACTTGTGGGCCATTTTCTTCTTCTGTATCGGTAAAATCAAAGCTAATTTCCTCAGCATCGCTCCTATTTTCTGGTGTGTCCGCTATTGCAACTGCACCGAGTGGTTACTGGTATGACGTCACGCAGCTGTTCCATTGACCGAGAGGGGGCGCTGCGAACGCGGGAAATTTCAAGTGATGGGCATGACCAAATAAGGACCGATTACAACCGCGGGAAGCTTTTGAAAAATCGACGGTCAATTTATTTCGAATCTCGAAAGCATTCTGGTGCAGAATAATGCGACTTTTATCGCCACTGCGTGACACCTTTAATCCAATCGAAATGTTGTGGAAGGACCTGAAGTGAGCAGTTCATATGAGGAAACCCACCAACATCCCAGAGTTGAAGCTGTTCTGTATGGAGGAATGGGCTAAAATTCCTCCAAGCCGGTGTGCAGGACTGATCAACAGTTACCGGAAACGTTTAGTTGCAGTTATTGCTGCACAAGGGGGTCGCACAGGGGCGCAGATGGCACTGGGGATGGGGGGGGACATGTCCCCCCCCCAGATTTATAGTGACCCCTATCTGTCCCCCCCACCCACCGTACCTGCGTAAGGCACCAAACATAGGTAGAAAAAGTGAGGATTAATGTTCCGTTAGTTAGGCTAACTTACACTGCAGCACAAAGTTGAAATGGCAGCAGCAGTAGCCTTGTCAGTGATCAATCCACATTACACCGATTCAAGAAGGGGAAAGGCTGGAGCAGATCCTTGCAGAATTGGGAAAGTACGGTGTTCAATTTTCCACGTAATTCTCGGTTAATAACACTGCACAGCTGATCCATTTGATAGCAGCGGTGTTTCTGCTACGACTAATGGTGCGTTCAGTTGTACTCGTTAGTTGGAAGTCTGAAGACGGAAAAGCATTGAAATCTAGCATCTACCAGCATAAACGTTGGGGTTTTCATTTCATTTCATTAACTGCCCATTTTTTTTCGAATTCCATGTTCCATG